>NW_027187313.1:2131221-2168113 GCF_028583685.1 Petaurus breviceps papuanus | reverse complement strand
CACACACACACACACACACACACACACACACACACACACACACACACACCTTTACTCAATAAATTCCAACGGCTCCCTATTGCCTCCAGGATTAAATACCTTACTTTTCCCTTCATGCACTTGATGATACAGTGACACTGGCCTCCTGGCTGTTCCATGAAAAGGACACTCTATCTCTGGGCTCCTGGCACTTTGTTTGGAATGCTTTCCCTCCTCAACTCCACCTACTGCCTTCCCAATCTTCCATTAAGTTCTAATTTGAAAAACCAAGGATGAACAACAACCAAAAAATTCCCAACCTCTCTTAATTCTAGTGCCTTTCCTCTCTAAATTATTTCCAATTTATCTTGTATATAATTTGTACATATCTATTTGCCTGTTGTCTCCACTGTGCCTCTTTTTGTGTCCCCAGCACTTAGCACAGTGACTGGCACATAGTAGACACTTAATAAATGTGTATTAGTCAATTAGTCAACTAGCTCCATTCCTGGCATGAAATCCCTCTCAACCCCTTAGTCTTGGAATCTCTAGCTTTTTTCAGGACTCAGGAAGTACCATTTTCTGCATGAGACCTTTCCTGCTCCCTTCCAAAAATTCCCTTGCCTGTGTTTTGTGTGTATCCATCCATCTATCTGTACATATTTATATAACAGAACAGAACATATATATTGTTTCCCTCGTAGACTGAGTAGCACCCTGGAAAAACTGGCATTGGAGTAAGGGGATCTTGTTTCAAATCTTGCCCCTAGGACATTAGCCATGTGACTTTGTCCAAGTCACTTAACCTCTATGGTTATGAGAAATAGCCACTGAGGTCCCTTTTAGTTCCCTATGACTATAAACTCCTTGAGGGCAGGAACTGTTTTGCTTTTGTGTCCCTGGACCTTGGAACCTAGGAGAATTAAGCACTTGATCGATGTTGTTGACTGATAGACCAGCAAAACGTACCACACATACCAGCAAATGTTTGCCTTGGCAAGTTTTCCCATGTGCATCGTGGCACTTGGAAGCAGAAGAAAATCAGTCTCCTCTTAACTATTTCTGGACCCAGTTACTACACAATTCACCTGACTTCACTCTAATCTACTAGAATTTATAGAAAGACTGACAATACTTCAAGGAGAAAATAAATGATCCATGGACTCCTCAAATCACATTATAAATGTAAATATTACAAGAGACCAGTTTCTAGCCCTGAGATTGGGCAGGCACCCACAAGATACCTACAGACTTGTTCTGGGAAACCCAGTGGAAGGCTTTTCAAAGGATTATATTTATTTTTGTTTTGTTTTAATCAGAAATGTCCCCTCTCTACTTCGTTGCTGTGAGATAAGCAAGAAGATGGGGAGAATATTTTGTTTTTTCTGTCTCTTACCTTGAGGCAACTAGGTATTAGAATAGATAGAGTCCTGGCCTTAGAGTCAGATAGACCTGAGTTTGAATCTGATCTCAGATACTTATTAGCTGTGCGTCTTTGGACAAGTCACTTAGCTGCTGTTGGCCTTGGTTTCCTCAACTATACAATGAGTATAATAACATTCTCTTTCCTGGGTTGTTATGAAGACCAAATGTGTTAATATTTAACACACTCAATATAAATCTAGCTAGCTATTATTACTGTTTAGCAAGGAGCCTGCCAGTATATAATAGGTGCTTAATAAATTCTTGTTGGTTGATTCCAAGCTATAAGCTGAAGTATGGTAGGAAAACAGCCAGGCTGTGTTGTCATAAAAGCAATCACGGAAACCAAAAGAAAAAAAGGATTATCTTCTGTGAACTTTGGAGGGAGACCTGAGCATCACATAGAATTATTCTACATCTTGAAGGGGTAGAAACACATCTATCATTTGCATTTCATTTCCTGTCTCCATTAGAAGAAGGGAGAAGCATTCTCCTTCTTGATTAGCTGAACAGGAGCCTGGGCTTTGTATCAAGCAAACCAGGAGAGCTGCAGAAATTCTAGCAGTTGTGGGAGGAGCAGGAAAGGTCTCATTTGGAAAGTAATGTTTACTGAGTTTTGAAGGAAGCCAGGAATTCCAAGAGGTAGAGGGAGCACATTCCAGGCATGAGGGACAGCCACATTCTCTGGTGCCAGACATCATTCTCTTTGGGGCCACGAGGGAACCAGACCAAGAGTGAATGATGAGAGGCCAGACTAGGTCTGGAGAACTATGTTTTGTTGTTGTTCAGTCGTGTGTGTGACCCCATTTGAGGTTTTCTTGGCAAAGATACTGGAGTGGTTTGCCATTTCCTTCTCTGGCTCATTTTACAGATGAGGAAACTGAGGCAAACAGGATTAAATGACTTTTCCAGGGTCACACAGATGGCAAGTGCCTGAAGCCAGATATAAACTCAGAAAAATGAGTCTTCTTGACTCTAGAGCAGACACTCTATCCACTGAGCCACCTGGCTACTCAGAACCATATTTAGGTAGTAAATTTTCTAAACAAATTTATTTTCTTTTTCCTTGTAAAGAAACTCTAGACACCCATTCTTATGGTCTGGAGTATGGGGTGACTGAGGGCAGAAGGAAATCAGGGACTGGATGCCCAGTTTAGAGTATCCAGTTACTTTTAAGAGCAAGGAGGGGACTGAGGGACTGAGGACTTCGGACTAAGAATGATGGAACTCTGAATACAGAGAGACAGGTAGTTTATGAGAGGAAGAGTGCCTTCAGCTCCATAATCCTGGAAGTTTAGCAATCATTAGAAAGGTGAAAGTCCTGAGGGCAAATGCAAAGTCACTGGAATCATTTCTGAGAAAGGGCTGATGTTCCAAGAAGCTGATACAATCTGACAATCCCCAATCCCCATGGTTAAAACCTTTTCAAGAATGAAACTTAAGTTTCCTGCTTCAGAATTTTTTCATCTCAATTTTCTACTCTCAAAATATTAAACCTGAATACATTAGACCACTGGTTGGAAAAAAAAAAGTTCAGGACACCAGACAGGGTCAAAAACTTTAACACATTCTTAACAGAGCTTGGACTTTCTTTTTATGGACAAAGAAAGTTCCTTATAAAAGAAAGGTTCCTACCTGGTATACTTAGAAGACTATTTAAAAAAAAATCTACTCTGTAACTCATAGGAAAGCTGCCTGGATTATAAGAGGTTAAGGAACTTGTTCACATAGTTAGTATCTCAGAAAAAGGACCCAAACCCAGGTTTTCCTAAATTCAAATCTCTAACAACTATATCACAGTGTTCTTACTAATTTATAAAGGAAAATTGGATGGACAAACCATATGCTATAATATCAAATTAATTCATTTACATACATTTAAGCATACACACACACATATATATATACATTTTAAGCATAAATATTGTTTTTCAGTCATGTCTGACTCTTTTGGGGTTTTCTTGGCAAAGATACTGAAGTTATTTCCCATTTCCTTTTCCAGCTTATTTTACAGATGAGGAAACTGAGGCAAACAGGGTTAAGTGACCTGCCCAGGGTCATACAACTCATAAGTCTCTGAGACTGGATCTGAACTCATGAAGATGAGTCTTCCTAATTCCAAACCCAGTGCTCTATCCACTGAACCACCCAGCTGCTCCCTTAAGCATAAGGGGAATGTAGTTATTCACATTTTTCTTTGCAATAATCTTTTCCCTTTTTTATTCCCTATAGCACACACAGCCTGTCTCACGCAATCCAATATCTGAAAATATTCTTCCTTAGGTTATCCTCTTGACAATATACAGAGGACTAGACTTCAGTCCCATAACTAGGGCAGGGTGATTGGGGCTTTGCTCCACTGTGCTAAAATTTAAAGGACACCACTGCAGTGTCTGGGAATAAGGTACTTCCTTCTTCCAGTAGCTATATCTCAGATGAGTAGTGTACCCCACCCCCACCTCCACCTGGTTTTGACTCCACCAACTTTGGAGTCAAAGGGACCTAGGTTCCACTCCTGGTTTTGACATGAACTGATATGACCAGGGTAAGTCATGTAACTTCTCAGTGTCCTGGACATCTCTCTCGTAAAAGTTACAGATGAGTTGTCAATCTTCACTGGTGAAGGGCATTTTCATACCTGGAGGTCTCCACATGGATGAAACCACAGCTTAAGAACTTGTAAATTTTCACTTTCAGAAACAGAGGTAAGCTCTTTGAAGACATCAACTGTTGTCTACTCCTCTAGTAATTCCTGGCACAGTATTCTTCACATACTATTTAATACTTGTTAACTTGACTTGGGGGCAGCTAAGTGACACATTGAATAGAGTGGTTGGGCCTGGAGTCAGGAAGACTCTTCTTCCTGAGTTCAACTCTAACCTCAGATACTTCCTAGCTATGTGACCCTGGGCAAGTCACATAACCATGTTTGCCTCAGTTTCCTCATCTATAAAATGAGCTGGAAAAGGAAATGGCAAACCACCCCAGTAGCTTAGCTAAGAAAACCCCAAATGGGGTCATGAAGAGTCAGACATGACTGAAAAAATGATTGAACATCAACAAAAGCTTGATTTGTTCAATCTCGAAGAGAACTTGGTCCAAATCTCAGCTCTGGCACTTACTTGCCCAGTGACCATAAATAAGTCACTAAACCTTTCTGAGCTCATTTCCTCATCTGTAAAATGGGAACAATGGTAATTTATTAGCATCTCCAGGCAAAGGCAGTAGGGTAGAGATAGAAGAGCTTGCCTCTGTCAGGAACACTTGGGTTCAGGCCCTGCCTCTGTCGGATCCTGGCTGCTGTGCTACCCCCAGGCAAGTCATAGACACCAGCTGCCCTTCTACATTGGTAGAGGGAGTGTCTTCACTCAGCGCTGTCTACACTAACTCTCAGGTCAGGATCAAAAAAGCAGATCGACCTCACAGGATTGTCCTAAGGATCAACTGTGACAATGTAGGTCAAGTTTTTGCAAACCTTCAAGTGCTGTCTGAATGTCTTACCTGAGTAGGTAGTATGGAATGTTGGGAAAACACTAGGCGTACTGTCAGGAAGCCTGGCCCCTAATCCTAGTTCTGCCATCTACTAGGTTTCCCAGGGTGCCTTAGAGGTCATCTGGTCCCCCAAACTGTATCTGAACAGGAATCCCAATGGCGGTGTCCAAAGCAAGTGGCCATCTTCGACAAGTGATTTAACCTCCCTAGCTTAGCTTACTCACCTGGAAAATGGGGATAATAGTGACTGCCCTAGGGACCTCACAGGCTGAGAGAGTCTAATGAGATAGGAAACAACTCTGGAATTCTATCTTCTCAATTTCATTTGGATTTTTTGCTTGTTTTGTTTTCAGTTATGTCTAACTCTTTGTGCCTCATTCGGGGTTTTCTTTTTCTTTTTTGCTTTTTGGAGGGCAATTGGGGTTAAGTGACTTGTCCAAGATCACACGACTAGATTTGTGTTAAGTATCTGAGGCCAGAATTAAACTCAGGTCCTCCTGACTCCAGGACTGGTGCTCTATTCACTGCTCCACCTAGCCACCCTCATTTGAGGTTATCTTGCCAAAGATAGTGGAGTGTTTGTCATTTCCTCTTTCAGCCTATTTTACAGATGAGGAAACTGAGGCAAACAGGGTTAAGTGACTTGCCCAGAGTCACACAACTGTAATGTTAATTGGATTTAAGATATCTCCCCCCCATTAATAGGCCTCTGGTGGATCCCATTAAGGGAAACTTGCTTAGGGGAGGCTCCCTTGTAGGAAGGATTTCATACCTTTTGTTAATTTCTAATTAGGCACTGAGTCATGAGGGCTGGGATGCCCTCTGGCTCTAAAGAGTATGGATATAGATATAGATATATACTAAATATATATATATATAAAGATTGTTGACTCTTTAAACAGCTCTCTTGCCCAGCAACGCATTTTTAAGAACCTGTGCTAGCAGGCATCCTGGGTATGCGTTAGTGTCCGAGGTCCGATCTGAACTCATTGAACTACTTTAATGACATTTTAATGAAATAAATTCTGAAGGGCCTAGTTTAGCTTTAAGAACAAAACAAACACCTCTGCGACTTGAAAAACAAACAAATTAGGGAAAATGTAGACGTTCAAGGTCTCTGAAGTCTCCAAGACTCAGAAATGGTGCAGGAAATGTTCTCTACCAAAAGATTGTGTGACTGAAAAAGGAATCAAGGGAAGAAAAAAGATGGATAATAAAAGATATTTTACAATGAAAAGTTACAAAGGCCACAGCCTGTAAAACAGATGCACAAAACTAGCGTGATGCGCAGTGTATGTAGGGCATTCTCACACAATCTAGCTGTATGTTCATTATTCATTCCATCTCCGCCAACGTGGACTTTGTATGGTACCACCTCCATGAGCCTAGATTAAATGTGACCTCTGCACTATTTATAAAGAAAGGGTTTGTTAAGCGATTTCAGAGTGTAAACAAGATTATAAGGGGTGTGCTGAACCCACTTCAGGGCACCAGTGCTTTTTTTAGACTGAGGCACATTAATTGTTTGGATGTGCCAGCCTGTTTCCATAGTCCCCTTATAAAGGACTTTGGATTCACACTGACCAGGTTCAATTCTGGAGACCTAGCTTGAGGAAGGTGAGTTTGTCTCATGTTTGCTACTGCGTCTACCTGTATTCCTCCAGGAAAAACCCCTAAAACAAAGTTTCTGTGTGGCATATGTCGAGGGTTTTCCCATAAGTGTGTGTTTTTCTCCAGCCACTCAGTGTGTAATATGTATGCCAGGCATGACATAGCTTTTCATTTTCTCCACTATGCATAGTGGATAAGATGCAAAGGATTCATAGTCATATGTGAATTCAGTAAACACAAAATACTCAAGCAGCCAATTATACTCCCCCTCAAAGATAAAAAAAAACAAACAACACCTCTTTGGAGGACTAGTGAGCAGTTATTTCAAATTGGCATCAGATGCAGTGTATGAGAAACTGAGTAATACTCATCAAGACTTCCTAAGGTCTAGATCTCTCATCCAGCCATGACAGGGCTTTAGTCCTCCGGTTACAGAGTTCTCTTTCTGGGGGCCCTTTTCTCCTCTGAGAATTATGCTGCTACAGAAGTCTTCTCCCTCCGGGTAGCTAATACCTGACTCCTGAACTCAGAAGCTCTAAAACTCAGGCTTAGTCATGAGACAACTCCTGAGAGGAAAAGTCCATTTATCAGGATCATTAATCATTGGACCAGTGAAGAAAAGAAAGAAACAGGTAGAAAGACTCAGGAGGAATTGACAGGGAAGGGCAAGTGAAGTGGGTCTAGGACCCTTGGTCAATCACCTAAGCAAGCACATGTCTCATACCCATGTGCTTCTGCTCTAAGTTCCTAATGGAGATGGGGAGATGGTGGTGGGGTACTGCTGGGAGGAAGGAATCCTGAAAATAAGGGAAGAGAACCCCTAGCCTTCCACCTTCCGGTCTAGAAGTTTAAGGAACAGAAAGTGGGGGAAAAGAGAACCAAGGTCAGAGATTCTTCTAAGAAAAGTCTTTCTCCCCCTCCCTCCCTACCAGATCTCAGCTATGACTAATCTTTAAGATGGTCCCAGCGACTAAGATCCAATCAGAAGTTTCCTGTGTCCTACCAGCAAGGCACCTTCTAGCTCCATGGGAGATCCTCCCTTCTGACAAAAGTCATTATATACATGTATGTGTACGTGTGCCTACATATACCTACACATACACACATGTGTTTGTGTGTATGTATGTATGTATGTGTGTGTGTAGCATTATATATTCTATAGTGTTATCCAGTAGACTGGGGGAACAAAATGGAGCAGGGGTTCTCCTGACTGCCCCTGCTACACACACACACACTCACACATACACACACTCACACACACATACACACTCACACACACACTCACACATACACACACACTCACACACACATTCACACATACACACATTCACACACACATACACACACTCACACTGTAATATAATGCCCAAGGAAAGACAACTTCCCAAGGTTCAGAATACCAGCATAGGTGCTCTCCATTTTATTCAGTGACAAACCAAGAACAGAGAAGATCAAAACATGACATCATTCCAAATACAGCATTTACTAAGCATGATTAAATAATCTCCAAGTACTACCCCACCCCAGGACCTTCCAATCATTCAATCAATTACAAAGTCTCTGTTCTAAATACTTCTCCACCCCTAGGCTATACCTTAATTAAGTCCACCACAAAGCCCCTCTTCTCAAATGGAGATTAGTTCCTAAACATAAGGTCAAAAGTTCCCCACCCCTGGATCACAATTGAGTCTACCCCAGAGTTACATCAAGTTTAAACACAGCACTTAATACCCAAATGGAGGTCTTTTCTTCATCTTGACAGGAGGCAAGTTCTCAGCAATCTTAGTTCCTGGGGAGACAAGGCTTAGCAAGGCCATAAGATACATTGCCAGTCCCTTCATGAATTCATCCTCTGTCTGTAGAACAGTCCTAGAACCCCTGAACACATTAGCAAAACCCTCTCCCAGGATTTCTGTAAACATACAACCAGAAAATCCTTCTTCAAGGCTTCTGAACCAACAGAAAGGTTCCCAGACCCCTGCAACAACAGCACTGTCCTTCACCAGTGGACAGTATTCACTCTGTCTGCAGGACAGTCTCCAGACCCCTGCAACAACAGCACTGTCCTTCACCAGTGGACAGTATTCATTCTGTCTGCAGGACAGTCTCCAGACTCCTGCAACAACAGCACTGTCCTTCACCAGTGGACAGTATTCACTCTCTGTCTGCAGGACAGTCTCAGGGCTTCTTAGCGAACAGCCAGGTTCCAGGACTTCTTCAACAAAAGGACTGTCTTTCACCAGTGGACAAATCTGGCAAAACAACATCAAAACAGACAGACAAAGTACCAGCAAAACAGCCATTTCTCCTCAGTCCTTGGCAGCTCAGGGGCAGGTCTCAAAAGTCCAGGGCAATTCAAAGCGGCCACCAGCAATTCTCTTAGTCTCTCTCTCTCCACGAGGTGCTGCTTCCAAAAAGATCTTCCGCCTCTCACTTGTCTCTCCAAATCTACGTCACCAGCTCCTCCCAGTTCAGGACTTTCTTTTCACATCAAAAAGTCCATCCCACAGGTGGGATTAACAAGCTCTGGGTTTTAACACAATCAACTTGAAAACCAAGCCAATACAGGGGAATCTTTAATTGCCATTACTATCACACACACATACACACACTCACACATACACTCACACAATACACACACACACACACACACACTGCTCTTTCCATTGTGCTATGCAGTACTTGTTTTTGGAAAGATTGGGTTTGTGGCCAATGTGCACGCATCATCTCCTTTGATTCATACCCCCTAATGGAAGACACAGAAGGGACTTCAGACCTGTACAGGTCATGCAGGAGCAGAGGCAGCACCTGTCATGCATCATGTTATGTCACAGGCTCCTCCTTTCAGAATGTCTTTGACCTTGCTGGTGCTTCTAGATCACCCAGCATCAAATGCAGAGACTCCAGCAGGTCCCCTTGAAGAAAGTCTGTTCTCCCAGGCAACTCAGCCATAATTAGCAATTTTAGCACGTGGAGCAGAGTAAGAAATAACATTCAAAGAAAGCAACACTAAACATATCCCTAAATTAACAGTGTATGTGAGGGTTGTGGGAGAGGTGGGGAGGATCCCAGAGCTAGCCTCGAAGTAGAAATCTTAGGATATTATGACGCCTCTGCTTAGAAGACCATCTCCTGGGAAACAGGAAGGCTCACCTGGTGGAGATTGATGCACCCTCTACATCTTCTTGCCTTCAGGCTAAAACCCAGTTACCCTACCCTAGCTGTGTCTCAATACACAAGTCATGGATTGCTCAAAGAAACAGTCCATTAGCCCAAAGACACATCAGTGAAAAAGGCTCATTATTCAATGAGATGAAATGAGGAGTGAAGACGGGCTAAGGATTCCTTACTTGCATGTCTTATAGTTCTGTCATCCAGTGACTTCTCTGAGCAAACCTGCCAGCCAGCCTGGAACCAGCTGCCTCATTGTCCGTATGTACTAGAAGGCTGGAATCATAGCTGTGTTCCCTCTACCCATGTGATTTCAAAGCTGGGTAGCACCTCTTGCCTCTGCTTCTATTCCTTCCATAGATATCCTTGTTTGTTCTGAAAGTTTAGGCTGTATGTATTTATAGAGAGATCTCTATTGATATTGATATCTCTAGTGGATCTGATAAGTAATATGGCATAGTGGTTAGTAAGTCAACCTCATAGTCAAGTGATTTCAAGTCCCTTCTCTGATGACCATTGGCCATGTCTTTCAGCAAATGACTCAAGCCAGGCAGCATTTCAAAGATTTAAGTCAAGCAGCCAATTATACTCCCCCTCAAAGATTAAAAAAAAGTCTCTTTGTAGGACTGGTGAGCAGCTATTTCAAATTGGCATCAGATATGCAATATCTGACAAACTAAGTAATTATTATGAGGGTTACTAAGTTTAAGTGCTGATCTTCAAGGGCTCATGGTTTCCTCATTGGGAGTCCCCTTTATCCATGAAATCACAGGCCTGCTCTCATCTCAAGTAGAAATCACTTTTTATACACTATTTCACTTAATTTCTCACAATAACCCCATCCAGTTCATAATATAAATATTTTTCTATTATCATTCCAAATATAGCCACAAATAAAAGCTACAATCCTAAAATGAAATCTCTAAAAAGGCAAAAAAAAAAAAAGGTATGCACTGAAAAATCATATCAGTTATAGGCCATGCATCAGCTCAATAAATGCCACATTTAGGGAGAAAGTATGGTGCGTATACCTGACTAATAAAGCCATAATACTATATAGCTCATCTCCAACATCAACAGGTATTTATTGAGTGCCTATTATATAGAAGCATTACTCAAAGAAGTGTAAGGCCTTCAAGGCCTTCACCACCTAGCAATCCTTTTTCCCAAGTAAGGATGCAAAAGGGTTGGGAGAGTTGGTAATGACATCATGAAATAGTTAGCCTTTTATCTAATAACAATGGCTAGCATTTATATGGCATGTACCTTGTTCTACACACTGTGCCAAGCACTTCACAGATATTACCTCATTTGTGCTATTATTAGCCCCGTTTTACAATTGAGGAAACTGAGGCAGACAGAAGTTAAGTGACTTGCCCAAGGTCACACACCTATCTAAGGTCAACTTTTAACTTGGGCCTTCACAATTTCAGGCCTAGCATTCTATCTACTGTGACACCTAGCTCCTTGGGCCTTGAGGACCAGGTGGAATTTCAAGGAGCCTAGAATAAGTTGGGGGAAGAAAATTTGTCACACAGAAAGAATGAAAGGGGTGAGGGCTCAGGGAAAGAAAAGGATCCAGTGAGAAGTCCAGTTCAGTGTAAATGGAAGGCTGCCAGAAGGTATCAGAGACAAACTTAGTCAGTTTCACCATCTTAGCATTTCTTTTTTAAATATTCTGTATTTTATTATGATGAAAACTGCTGTCCACCTCCAGAGAAAGAACGGATGAGATCTGAATGCAGATCAAAGCATACTTTTTAAAACTTTTTTTATTTTTCCTGTTTTTTTTCCCACATGACTAATTTGGAAATATGCTTTACATGACTGCACATGTATAACCTATATCAAATTCTTTGCCTTCTCAACGAGGGGGAGGAAAAGGAGTGAGGGAGAAATTTTTTTTTTTAAGCAATTGGGGTTAAGTAATTTGCTCAAGGTTACACAGCCAGTTATTTCTGGGTGGGGTGCTAAGTATCAGAGCCCGGATTCAATCCCAGGTCATCCCGACTCTGGGGCTGGTGCTTTTACTCACTGAGCCACCTGGCTGCCCCTAAGCAATTGGGGTTAAATAACTTGCTCAAGGTTACAAGACCAGGTGTTTCTGGGTGGGTGCCAAGTGTCTAAGCCCAGATTCAATCCCAGGTCATCCCGACTCTGGGGCCAGTGCTGTTACTCGCTGTGCTACCTGGCCGCCCCCGTGAGGGAGAAATTTTAGAACTCAATTTTTGAAAATGAATGTTAAAATTTGTTTTTACATGAAATTGGGGGGAAAATAAAATATTAAATATATATTTTTAAAATATTCTGTATTTTATACTTGGAAATGATTCAGATTCATTTCCTTCTCCCACTATTCCTAATTGGTTGAAGTTTTGCTTGAATACAAATAGCACAACAGTGTTTTCTTGCTTAAAACTCATTTGGGGGACTACGTCTTGTAACCAGACTGCGCAGAAACAGTGTTCTTTTGACCCAACAAATGACAGTACCACTATCGGGAACTGGATGGCTAAAAAAAATGCTTATTTCCAGAAATCATCATGCCTTGTTTTTTACTACCCTATAACAATGACAAATGCTTTGATGATGTCACAGTCAAACCCCAGGGAGGCAATTAGCAAATTAGCATCTCTAATTCATATGGGGATGTTCCTCCTATTTATCAAAGGGAAACATAAAGATAGTATTCATTATAATTTAAACCATGAAATTTCAGAAATGTACTAGCAGGAAGCTGGTAATATTCTAGATTAATATAAAATGCAATTGAATAGATCAGCCTGGGTAGGATATCTAAAACTTAGCTCAGTTTCCCTGGAGCCAATGAATTTACATAATTAAATAGATCTCTCAAGTGAAAGTGGTATATTATTATTTTTTTATAAATTCATTTTCTTTTCCTTTTAATCTAAACTTAAACATCAAATAAAACTAGTATTTCCACATAGGAAGGAAATAAGCATTTATAAGCACCTCACAACAACCTTGGGAGGTAGGTGCTATTATTATCCCCATTTTATATTTAGGGAAACTAAGGCAGGCAGAGGTGAAACAAACTTTCCCGGAGTCACGCAGTTATGAGTGTCTGAAGCTGCATTTGAACTCAGGTCGTACTGACTCCAGGCCCAGCACCACCTAATTGCCATCCTTGTAGAAGAAGATAAAAAAGAAATGTATGGAACATTGTGAATCTCTATTATGTAAGCATAGTATTCTAAAGAAGCATCTTAGGCTACTTTACTAGAGACCTGAGTAGAGTGGTAACCCCATTAGGGATTTTGGAGGCATTGCTCTCCATCTGTGGTCCCTTAGGCACCAGGGGAAGCCCCCTCCCCAATTTCTCTTAGTTAAAAGATGGGGAGAGAAATATTAAACAGTAGTACAATGGTCTAAGGATTTAGGGTGTGTTTGCACATTCTTAAGAACAATGGCTGTCATTTATAGAAGTGTTTCCAAAGTCTTTGTGCTGCTTTTAGCTTAAAACTGCAGTAAGACTTTTGGGATGCCCCACCTCAGCCCCAGGTGGATGTTACAGGCATTTGTTGGTTTTTGTTCCTTGGTTTCAGTAGTGTCTGACTCTTCATGACCCCATTTGGGATTTTCTTAACAAAGAAGCTAAAGTAGTCTGCCATTTCCTTCTCCAGTTCATTTTGCAGATAAGGAAACTGAGGCAAACAGGGTTAAGTGACTTGCCCAGGGTCACACAGCTAGCAAGTGTTTGAGAACAGATTTGAACTGGGGAAGAGGAATCTTCCTGACTCCAGTCCCAGCACCCTATATGCTGTGACGGCTAGCTGCCCACTACAGGCACTATTGTCCCCATTTTACATATGGGGAAACAGAGGCTTAAGTGAATCACAAATCTATTGTCAGAGGCTGTATTTGAGGTCTTCCTGAGTCCAATTCTAGAACTCTATCCATTATGCCACTCAGCCTTGTCCACTTCCATTGGAGTGGAGGCTCAGGTTCCTGAGGACCTTCTTGTAAAGAGTATCCCCAAAACTGACTTTTGTCAGTGTATTGAGACAGCAGAGGATAGAAACAAGAGTGTCATCTAACAGTGTGTCTCCTTTCCATTATTAGTGAGTCGATAAGCATTTATTAAGTACCTACTACATGGTTCTGGGAATACAAAAAGTGGCAAAAGACAGTCCCTACCCTCAAAGAGCTTACAATTTAATGAGGAAAACAACAAGTAAATAAATATGTACAAACAAGTTATATACAGGAAAAATGGAAAACAATGAACAGAGGGAAGGCACTAGAATTAAGACAGGGAGGGAAAGGCTTCCTGTAGAAAGTGGGATTTTAGTTGGGACTTAAAGGACTCCAGAGAAGGCAGTAGGAAGAGCTGAAGGAGGGAGAGCATTTCAGGCTTGGGGTCAGCCAGAGAAAATGCCCAGAGCCAAGATGCCAGAGTGTCAATGTCATGTCAGCTGGTCACTTATTCAATCCTATAGGAATCAGATTTCCCGTCAGGGTGGGCATCACCTCCACTGAGTCAGATTACAGCCCCTCCATGACTTAGCAGATGGTTACCTTGAGTTTAATTGACCGAAAAAAATTCACTTGGTGACCAATCCAGGGATGATGAGCTGCTCTAGAGTTAGCCTAGGACAGACAGAATATGCTTGCAGCCCATCACAGGGCTTATTCTTAGAGACTTTGCAGCTGGCTAGGATTCACCAAAGCTTGTGTCTCATGGATATAGCCTTCAGGAATACCACTTCATCCTGACCTTTGAGAAATAGGGCTTTAGGATGAAACACTGGAAGACCTGGTTGGAACCAACTCAGATAGTAACCTTGGCTGTATCTGAGTCTCTCTTAATGCAGAATCACTGAATACAATTCTGGTTACAACAAATTTCTTCCAGTAGCTAGGAACTGTTCAAGCTTAAAGAAAAAGTACATTAATTTTTAACAATGACTGAAGGAATTATCCTCTTAAGTTGGTCAGTAGAAGATGTTCTCATGTTCAAAACCGTTTCAAATGTTAATACATTCAAATTGGCATATTATCAGTCCTGATGGAAAGAAACCAGGGTAGGAAATCTAGGGGATTTCAGTAGAGAAGAAGCCTGAGGAGCCAGACAGTGTGTGGCCAAAGCAAATTTTAGAAGAAGAGTAAGCCCAGGGCTGAAGGAGGAAGGAACATTGGCTTCCCAAACCCACAGCTGTCCTTCTGCCTGGAAACCTTCACAGAATCTCAGAATTTCAGAGTTGGAAGGGGTCCCAGAGGTCACCTAAGTCCAACTCAAATCTCTTCCCCAAGTTACCTGACATGTGATTATCATGCCTGTGCTTGAAGAATTTTATTGACAGAAAACCCGTTCCTTTTCTCCCTTCATCCCCCACCAACCCAGGCAGTCAGTTCTACTTGGGATAGTTCTAATAGTTAGAAAGTTATCCTGACACCCAACCTCTATCTGCCTTTTCACCACTTTCCACCCATTGTTCCCAGTTCTAACTCTGGGACCAAGCGGAAAAAGTCTGACCCCTTTTCTAACTGAAAGCCCTTGAGGTACTGGAAGACAGTTAACAGTCCTGTCTACATAACTAAAATCAAGGCTTCATATCTTCCAAAATCATGTCTTCTCTAGGGCTGAGCAGTAGTTCTCAAACTTTTTGGTCTTCGGATTCCTTTACACTCTTAAAAAGTATTGAGGACCCCAAAGAGCTCTCGCCTATGTGATTTATGTCTAGTGGTATTCACTCTATTAGAAATTAAAACATCAGGGCGGCCAGGTGGCTCAGTGAGTAAGAGCACTGGCTCCAGTGTAGGGATGACCTGGGGATCAAATCTGGGCTCAGATACTTAGCACCACACCCAGAAATAACTGGCCGTGTAACCTTGAGCAAGTTACTTAACCCCGATTGCTTTAAAAAAAAAAATTAAAACATCTTAGTGTTATTATAAAAATAGTTTTGACCTAGTGGAACTTCAGAAAGGGTCTCAGGGGTCCCTAGAGTGCTCCAGACCACACTTTGAGAACGATACTCCAGAGTAGGCAGGCCTAATTCTTTCCATTGGTCCTCAAGGTCCTTCCCCATGCTGTTCACCCTCTTCTAAATGTTCTCCAGTTTATCAATAGCTTTTTCTTAAAATGTGATGCCCAGAACTGAACCTAATACCCAAATGAGGCCTGACAATCCAAGAATGAACAAATAAACATTTATTAAACACCTACTATGTGACAGACACTGTGCTAAGCTTCGGGGATACCAAAAGAGCCCTCAAGGAGCTTACAATGTAACAGGGAAGACAACATGCAAATAAATGTATACAAGGCAAACTGGATACAGGATGAATAGGAAAAAATCAACAGAGAGACTACCACCTCCCTTGTCCTGTTTGGAGCTTAGAGCACTTGTTAATTTCATACATGTAAATGACAAAGCATAGAATAAGCTATTTTTGTGCCCCTCAATTCCTTTAAGACTCACTTCTGCTTCAAGACTTAGCCTCATCCCCCTGCTAGCCAAAGGGTGCATGACAGGAGGCAGCAGCATTATTCCATCAAACTATCTGGTACCTTCTTTTCCAAGAAACTGTATCCTGGCTCCTCCCCCCAATGCTTCCTTCCATACACATCAGGAACAGTTCTGGGTGGTGTTGCCCTTATTCTATCTAGCTGCCTCCAATTCACCCCCTGCAGTAAATAGCTCAAATGCTGCCGACAATCTCCAAACTGCTTCCCTGGCACTCTGAGATTACAGCTGGGCTCCAGGCTCAAACAAAGATTTTGGCACCATCCAAGCTACCAGATAAAATTACTCAATATAAGCGGACCTGGGGGAGTACAAAGAGAATGGAAAAGGTGATGAGGCCAAAACAGTGAATGCCAGTTTTGATGTACCCATTCTTGGTGGTGATAATCATATAATTAATTAATGTACACCTTAGATTTCTCAAGCCCTTTATTTCTCGGGAACTGGAAACAGTTTGCCTGTGTGTTGGCATTCTGCTTGCAAGCCTTTAAAAAAAAAGTTTTATTGTTTATATGGTGTTGCATCATTCAAATGATAAAGCAGTTATTTCTCCTTTCCCTCTGTCTTTAGGAAGCAGGGTGGAGCAGAAAAATTTATCCCTATTTTATAGACAGTGAGAGTTTAGTGCAAGATTCCCAGGGTACCAACTCCATTTCATTTAACTTGGCCACTGTTTCCTGAGCACCTACTATGTGGGAGGTATATGAGGCCTGTGAATGTGACTGGCCCCCACCTTTAAGGAGATAAGAAATGTCCACAAGCAAGCGAAAGTTTAAAATACTATGGTTAGAAGTCACTTCTTTACTGCTGACTTTCTCTTTTACTAATGAAAAATGCCACATACCTGAAAGTGGTATTTGTTAGTCAGTCAGTCAACAACCATTTATTAAGTGCCTACTTGTGCCAGACACTGGAGTTACAAAGAGAGGTGGAAGACAGTCACTGTTTTCAAAGAGCTCACAGTCTATTAAGGGAGACACCATGTAAGCAATTACATATAAAGAAAACAGATACAGGATAAATTGGGGATAATCTCATAGAGAAAGCACCAAGATTAAATAGGGATGAGTTTGGGGAAAAGGATAATGAGTTTTGTTTTAGACAAATTGAATGTGAGATGCCCACAAGACATCTAGTTGTAAATGGTGAGTAGGCAGTTTGAAATATGCAACTAGAGTTCCCAAGAAAAATGAAAGCTAGATATTTGGATCTGGGAGTCTTTTGCAAAGAGAGGATAATTGAATTCAGGGGAACTGATGAGGTCACCAAGTGAGAGAGAATAGAGGGTGAAGAAAAGAGGGCCCAGGCCTTGGGAGACACACATTGTTACTGAGTGTGCTGTGGATGGAGATCCATCAAAGGGGACTGGGAAAGAATAGTCAGTTTCAGATGGATGATAAGGTTGGAAGTAAAATTGAGGAGAGTTAAGGAGAGAATGAGAGGAAAGGAAGAAGAGGCATCTATTGTAGATAATCTCAAGGGGTTTAGCAGGGAAAGGGAGGGAAATATAGGATTATAGCTTGTGGGAATGGACAACTCAAGCTAGAGTTTTGAGGATGGGGCACATATGAATCTATTTTATAGATAGTAAAGAGGCCGATGTGGAGTGGTTGAAGGAATGGAAGCAAGTAGAGATGAGAGAGGGGGCAGTCTACTGGAGAGGATGAGATGGAATGGAATCACTTTTGGGGGTAATCCAAGACTGGGGCTTAAAAGGGCAATATTGGCAATTGGAGAAGAAGGCAAGGGACTTGAAGGAAAAGACCATGTAGAGTTAAACTAATTCAACAACTGACCAAGATAGGGAAGGGAGGTGAATGTAGCCAGCATAGGACTAATGACTTCAGAAAGTACCGAAGGGTAGAGGGATCAAAGGTTGAGGTAAGGTCTAAGAAAAGGGTTTGGAGTTGCAAGGCAGAGGATGACCACAAATGTTGATCAGATAAAAGAATTTCAGAGTTTATGAAAATGGATATGGGACCCTTGTGGATTATGGCAAGATCAAGAGTATGACTATGTCTGTGTGTAGCAGAGGAGGGATGGAGAAATGGGCCATGGGAAATGAGTGTGTTGAAGAATTTGAAGGTTAGGGTATTTGTGGGAATATCATCACATATATTGAAGTCCCCCAGGCTCAAATGAAATAACATATGTAAAGCATTTTGCACATATTAAAGTGCTATATAAATTCTAGCTATTATTATTGATAATAATTGTTACTTATGATGATAATTATTATAAATAATAGTTTTCATTATTACTGTGCTTCCTTTCTTTGTGTTAGAGTGGGAAGAAAACAGGATTGAGAAGATATAGGTTCTAATCCCTCAAGAAGTGAACATTTATTGAGCAATTACTAAGTGCTGAGGATGCAAAGAAAAACCTGAAACAGTTCCTGCATGAAGGAGCTTGCATTCTAACAGAAAAGACAGCTCATACATAAACAGGGTCATATAAGGTTAATACAGAGTAAATAGAAGGTTCTGGTCCTAACATTACTACTTGCTAAACTGTGTGATCATGGGCAAGTCAATTAACTTCTCCAAGACTCAGTTTCCTCATCTATAAATGGGTATAATGATACTTGCTCCACTGGGATGTTGTGAGGAAAGTAGTTTGTAAACTGTAAATCATTATATAAACGTGAGCTTTTACCAATTTAGATTTATGTAGAATTCCACTGAGCAATAGTCTTGGATCTTTTAACCTGACCCAGAGTGAAAAATACTACTGGAACCTGTGGTTTAGGATTGAGACATTGCCACTTATCCTTTTCTAACAGATGAAACTCTGGCCCCACTAGTCCAGTGAACTGACATTTTAGAACCCATTCCTTTTGTCAGCCTGGGACCTGATGTCAGCCGTATCAGATGATCATTCTCCAGGCAAAGGGATCTGGGAGAGAAGTGAGCTGTAGAAATGTTCACATACCCACGTTTCAAGTTTCAGAGGACTAAACTTCCAGTCTCCCTTTCCACCTCTCACACTCCTCTGTTTTTTTCCCTCTTTCTCTATCTTTGGCTCTACTCCTCCATCTACCTGGAAGTGCCTTTATTCCCTCCCATTTTGGATTTCAATGTCTGTCTTTGTTCCCCTCTCAATCTGCCTGCCACAACAGGCTTCTTCTAATCTTTGCCTCTCAAGCACCCCTGCTCCAAGTCTCCTGGCCATGCTGCCCAAGGGCCTCCCCTTTCTCCTCTCATTCAGCCTTCTCTCATTTGCACCACTTGCTATGGGTTGGATTTTTTGTAGGTTTTTTTTTTAGATGAACACATTTTCTCTAATGTGTGAATCTGACTGAGATATTTACTCTTGGTTTGAGTCCTCACATCTGATGCCAAGGTTCAGTGCAAATTGTGGAGGCCACAATGTGGAGAAAAGTGCCAAACACTGCAGTTCTTGCAAGGATCGCAAGTTGAGGACTCCACCCCAGGCGCAGCAGGCGTTGCTGGGCAAATGGAAAATTCTCCTTCTGCAGAGAAGCAGCAGGAGATGGTCAAAAGGGCAATAGATGTAGGCACCAGAGACCTGGCTTTCAATACTTGTTCTGACATGTGTTAGTTATGTGACTGTGGACAAAGCTTCCACATTCTAGACCCTCCATCTCCTTATTTTGGGTATTTTCCCTGGCTGTCCCTTATGCTACCTTCCCTGGCTTCTTTCATGTCTCAGCTAAAAGTCCCACCCTCTATGGGGAAGCCTTTCCCATCCCCCTTAATGCTAATCTATTCCTCAGTTGGTTATCTCCTATTTATCTTACATACATCTTATTTGCAAATAGTTGTTTGCATGTTATCCCTCCCTTATCACACTGGGGTATCCTTAAGAGAGGTTACTCTTTTTTTGTATGCCCAGAAATTGGCGTAGTGCCTGGAACACAGTAGGTGCTTAATAAATGCTTGTTGACTGACTGGTTCTCTTCCAGACTCTCTTTCCTTTCTAAGTCTTCATAACGCTGGTTTCTCCTTGATTTCCTCCTGCCTATCTGAATGCTCCTTCTCCGGTTCCTTTGCTGGGTCACCAACTGTGTGCCAGGGGGTGCCTCAAGGCTCCCCACATGTCCTCCTTCCAGGCAATCTCACTTAGTGACCTCATTAGCTATTATTAGATCTTGCCCTAGTCTCTATGCTGAGCTCCAGCCCAACATCACCAAATGATTTCTGGGTACCTTAGAATTGGATGTGCCATAGGGCATTTTCTCAAACAATAAGCTGTCCAAAACAGAATTTATTATCTTTTCCCAGAAAAATCCTTTATTTATTTGTTTTGCTTTTGGTGGGGGGCAATTGGGGTTAAGTGACTTGCCCAAGGTCATATGGCTAGTTTTGGTGTTAAGTGGCTGAGGTTGAATTTGAACTCTATTCACTGCACCACCTAGCCGCCCCCTTTATTTTTTTTTTTAACTTCTCTATTGATATTAAGGGCACCACCATCCTCCCAATTAGCTAGGCTCACCATGTAGGTATCTTCCCCAACTCCTCACTCTCACTTGCCCCATATATCCAATATGTTGTCCAATCTTTTCTTTTTCACCTTGATAGTATCACATCCCATCTCTCTACTCACCTACTACCATCCAAACATAGGTTGTCCTTCCTCTTATCTGGAATATTACTAGTTACTCTCATTAGTTAGCCTCTAACTGATGTTCCAGTCTCAAGTCTCATTCCAGTCCAGCCTCCAATCATCTGGCATAGCTTTTTTCTAAAAGCATAGATCTGACCAGATCACACTCTTAGAACCCTTTGTAGATCCTTTCCAATCTTTAAAGTCTTCCTGTACTTGACTGCTGGTAATGTTAATGGGATTTAAGATTTTCCCTGCCCATTAATAGACCTAAGTGGAGCCCATTAAGGGAAGCTTGCTTAAGGGAGGCTTGCTTCAAGGAAGGCTTTCACACCTTTTGCTAATTTCTAATTAGACACTGAGTCCTGAGGGCTGTGATGCCCTCTGGCTCTGAGAAGTGTTATATACTCTCAGTTGATATTTTGCTTTGGGGGCTCACTTATGAGAAGGATCTTGTGATTTCCTGGTTGAGATTCTGCATGGCCTTGTGTTCAGAGCTCCCCCACTGCTCAGATGTAAAGACTCTCTCCATCCAGGGATGTAGGTAAAGTGTATACAGTTGATTCAGGCAGTCAGAGCTATGCCTGTTGGTCTTTATTTCTCTGCTTGTATTTTCCCTGAAGTTCAGGGTGCTGACTTTTCCCCTGAACTAGTGAATGTAATTAAAAAAGACTATTGACCCCTTAAATAGCTGTCTTTCCTAGTAAAGCAGATCTAAGAACCTGTGTTAGCAGCCATCCTGGGTATGCCAGTACGGTTGCTGTTACACAGCCCTCCATATACTCTATAGTCCAGCTACCTAGATTCTTTGATGTTCCTCACCCATGACACTCCCATCTCCCTACTCCATGCATTTACCTTGGATGTCTGTCATCTGCCACACCTACTACTACTCTCTTCTGGTTCCTAGCTTCCCTGGTTTCCTTCAGGATGTAGCTCAGATCCCACCTTCTGCAAAAGGTCTTTACCAGTCTTCTGGGTTTGAAGTTACCCTCTATTTACTCCCAAAAGTCTGAGGGCAGCTTAAGCTTAATAGCTCAATAGACTTATATGAACTGATACAAAATTAACTAAGTAGTGCCAAGAAAATAATATACACAATGACTAAAACAACTACAATGACTATAAAGTTGCTCCCTTCCCTTCTCCCACTATATCCTGAACCCCTCCTCCCCCTACCTATTGGAGTTTAAAGGTAAGTACCCTACTCTAGACTTAACAGAAGCTTTGATCATTATCTAACTTTGAAGAACTATGTAATTGTAGTCATCAGTTCATATAAGTCTAGAATTCTTTGTATTCATTCTTTTCGTTTCTTAGAATATCACAGTAATATCCTATTACATTCTTGTACCATACTTTTTTTTTTTAGCCCTACCCAAATTGATGGGCATTTGCTTTGTTTTCAATTCTTTGCTACCACAAAAGGTGCTGCTAAAAATATTTTGGTTTATATGAAGCCTTTCCAAATATGCCCAAGAGGAATGTCCACATTTTAGCTAATTAAATTTGCACAATTCCGAATTACTTTCCAGAATAGTACTACCTTTATAGCTTCTTTTTGACTGCAGATCAAGCCAACACTTCCCCCTGCACTTTGAGTAATCAATCACAGTTATACAAGCACAGTCCAACTTACAAATTTCTTACAATTACCATAAGAAGAAGATAATGCAAGTATGATTATTCCCAATTTAGAGATAATGACACAAGTTCAAAGACTTGCCCAAAATTAGTTTATACCAGGGTAGGAATCAAACCCAAGTCTTCTGAGTCTTTATCAAGTATGCTTACACCCTAACTCTTCTGGGGGCCTGTAATGTTTGGAATCCTAAGATAAATGGCATATAATCATTCTTGGAAATGGATTTTCACCTGAGACCTGTCCTGGGCCCAGGAGGGCCTTTCTTGACAAGGAGTCACACAGATCTCACAAACTTCTAGTAGAGAGAGGAAGAGAAAGAACGTGAAAGAGAAAGATTATTGGTAGGGATGTGTTGGAGTCAGTTCCACTTGGCTGGTGGATTGTTAAGTTTTCAGCACGAGTATTTAAACTTAGGAAATTGTCAAAATGCTACAAATCAGGCCTGACGTATTTTGTTGATTGTTCAAACTTAAGAAAGTGATGGAGGAAATGTTAATGATGCAGAATGAACTTTAAAGTGTGTTATATGTATAGTTGCCCTCCCCCCCAAAAAATCAGTTATCAAACATTTACCAGGACATCCCTGATTATTGCTCACTCTGACACCCAAAAAAGTAAACTTCAGTCCACCCCTGCCTACAGAGAAGTGGAGTTGATGAGGTATGGGCTCTGGAAGCCCCCTCGAGCTCTCCTTGAGTCCCGACCTCGGAGGTACAGACTCTGGGAACCTCCCTTGGACTCTTGATTAAATTGTCTCATTTGATGAGACATTTGCATGAGGCAATAAGCCTTACATTGTGCCTGGTTACTAACTGCTAACTACTAGCCTAGTTACTAGCCTAGCCCTCCATTGTTCATCTATCAATACACCCTTGAGCTGGCCTGGCCCACCATAGTCAGTAGCCTCCAGCTACTTCCCACCCTTAATCACTCATTGACCTCATTAACTCCTCCTGAAGACCCTCCCCAAATTCCTCCTCTAGACCACCCCTAGATTCCTCCCACAACCTTCTGTATGTAAGACCCCATCTCATCTCACACCATGTAGTATGAGAGCGCCAGAGAGCACCATGGAATAGTGAGAGCGCCATAGAATGACCTAGCACAGACTTACTCTGTGTCTAAGGCAAGCGAACTTTTAATAAATTTTACTTTTCTTTGGCTGAGAAGACTTGAGTCGAATTCATTCGGCAGCACCATGCATGTTGGTATTTTGGGGTCTCCAGAGCAACCCTAACCCTCTTAGTGGGTACCCTCTTCAGAGTCTCTGTACTCCTACTGGTCTGTTCTCCTGACAAGGAGCCAGGACAAAGAGAGACTTCCTCTGCTTGATTGGAGGAAAAAAGGGAGGGGAAAGGAAGAGAGTAGGCAAGCAGAACCAGGTCTCTCTTTTGGAACAAAGCTGAGATCAATCAATAAACATTTAAGAGCCTACTATGTGTTCTGCCCTGTGCTAAGCACTGGGGATACAAAAAGAGACCAGAAACAGTCCGTGCCCTCAAGGAGTTTACAATCTAATGATTGTAAGAGGCTGCTTTCCTCCTATTGGACTGGAAAGGAAGAAAGCAAAGTCAAAAGAGAGACCCCCTAGAAAACCTGTTTTGAAAACTCACCTATTACTGTTAGTTGTCTATTCCTATGTTCCTAGTTAAACTCTTTCTTGTTAAGAACTAGCCTACTCTTCAGCTCTTTTCCTCAAAGGTGGAACATCTTACCTTCTACATTCAAGTTTGTCAGCAAAAGAAACAATTTTGAATCTAGGAGATCCCATTCCATTAGTAAACGAAAGACTGTTTCCTTAGCTCAATCCATGGGACTTGCTGGGGATCCAATAGTTTTGAAAGGGAATCCAATCCAATAAGCCTTACTCATTAAAACAAACTGAAACAGTCCTGCCCTCAAAAAACTTACACAACATGTAAATGGGTCCTGCCTTATTCATGAACAGAAAGCAGCCTCCTCAATCTATGAATCATTGAGAAGCCCTGATGTACTGACTGAAACCAACTGAGGGAGGGGTGTCCCATCCAATTCAAACACTTTGAAGGAATCCCTTATCAACTATTATGTGGCCAAAGATGGCTGAGTTGAGGATACCTTGAAACAGACTACCATTCAGGGTTCTTTCTGCTGTTCCACACAGCACAATTCAGTTTAGGATCTAGATACTTTGAACATCTTTTCAAGCATACATACACATGTGTGAAACTAGGAGGTCAACTAGGGAATAGAGATATGGATTACACTTGTGATTATATTAGAATTGGGAGCTCCCAGATGAGGAAACTCTCCCCCTACCAAGATACATTAGCACCATCTCTCTAACTCATAGTCTTAGGGATTTTCTTAGAACAGCATTGTCAAATGCAAACTGAAATAGTACATAAGGATCCCTGGGAGGATACAAATTGATTTGGGAAACCACATGCTGATGTTATCTATGTTCCATTAATTTTTATTTATTTTGTTAAATATTTCACCATACTCCAGACCAGAGACCAGACTTCCCTCTCTTACTCAGATTTGGAAATCTGCCCTGAAATTGTATTTGACTAGGAGAGTGACTGAAAGCTTGTGTAACTGACCATATCTAGTTGGCCCCAGCCCAACTTCACATCCATCCTCAGCCATCTTTGATTAGTTCCTATCTTGTTGTTGCCATACCCATCTTTGCCACTGTTTCAATCTCCAAACTGGACTACATGAGACAGGAAATGCCCCCATCCTTAATAAGGCTGCTCTCTGCACTCCCTTTGACCATGCATACTCACCTTCATCCTGGCTATTTTCCTTCCTGCCTCTCCCTTCCCTTTTTCATTTTCAGCTCTGAAAAATATGGCTAAATCAACCCTACCATTGCCTCTGGAAAGAACATGTCAAGTAGTAAAGACAGAATACTGATCAATGCAATGACCAGAGGCCCCATGATAAAGTATAGTACTCACCTCCTCACAGAAAAATATTGGATTCAAGGCACATTGTGAGATGTGCATATGTGTGTGCATGTGGCCAAGGTACACATTTGTTTTGCTTGACTATGCATATTTGTTATAAAGATTTTGTTTGTTTTTTTTTTCCAATGGAGCATAGAGTTGGATGAGCAGGGGATAGGGTAAGAGAAAGAAGGAAGGAAGGAAGGAAGGAAGGAAGGAAGGAAGGAAGGAAGGAAGGAAGGAAGGAAGGAAGGAAGGAAGGGAGGAAAGAAGGGAGGGAGGAAGGAAGGAAAAGACCAGAAAGCACAGTACCAGACACATAGTAAGCACTTAATAAATGCTTGTTGATTGAGAAAGAAGCATGGATAAATAGGACAATTTTGAAAGCTACAAGTTGAGTTTATTACATACTTAAAAATAAAAGCAAATTGTAGATAATAGAACTCTTCAGGTTCACATAGTAGCCTCTTTTCCATTTCTGCTACATATAAGGAAATGCCCACTTTATTTGGTGTTTGTTAAATTTAGAATAAAAGAAAGGGGAGGGGGATGTCAACGGACTGCTCTATTTTTCTACTAACCATCTTTGTGACTCCTTAGGCTGTATCTCAATCCCCACGACTCCATCACTTATAATCATCAACTCCTCAGTTAGACTATAAGCTTCTTGAACGCAGGGACTATCTCTTTTTTGTATTTATGTTCTTATCACTTCACACAGGGCTTGACACATAGTAAGTGCTTAGTAAATGCTTTTCATAGCAATTTGGTAGGAGCTAGGCATAGACTCAGCATCTCACACTAAATACCAAAATAAGGTTAAAATGAATAAATGATTTAGATATAAAGAGTGATATCATAAGTAAGCTAAGAGAGCATGGAAAAATTTACCTGTCAGATGTGTAGATAAGGGGAGAGTTTATGACCAAACAAGAATAGAGAGGATCATGGGAAGTAAAATGGATAATTTTGATTACATGAAATTAAAAAGGTTTTGCACAAACAAAAACCAATGCAACCAAAGTTAGAAGGATAGCAGGAAAATGGTAGAGGGGATTTACTGCAAGTTTTTCTAACAAAGGTCTCATTTCTCAAATATCTAGGGCCAAATATATAAAAATATAATATAAATTTATAAAAATAAGAGCAATTCCATAGTTGATAAATCATAAAAGGATATGAACAGCAATTTTCAAAAGACAAAAAAAATCAAAGCTTTTAACAGTCACACGAAAAAATGCTCTAAATCACTATTGATTAGAAAAATGCAAATAAAAACAACTCTTGAGGTTTTACCTTACATCTATAAGACTGACTAATATGACAGAAAAAGAAAATGACAAATGCTGGAGGGGGTGTGGACAAGTTGGGACACTAATGGTAGAGTTGTGAACTAACCCAGTCATTCTAGAGAACAGTTTGGAACTATGGCCAAAGAGCTATAAAACTGCGTATAGCCTTTGACCCAGCAAAACCACTGTGAGGTCTATATCCCAAACATATCAAAGAAAAGGGGAAAGGACTTAGATGTACAAAAATATTTATAGCAGCTATTTTTGTGGTAGTAAAGTAATGGAAATCAAAAGGATGCCCATCAATCAGGGAATGGCTGAATAAGCTATAAGAAATGATGAGCAGGCAAATTTCAGAAAAACCCAGAAAGACTCACATGAACTGATGCAAAGTGAAGTAGGCAAAACCAGGAGAACATTGTACATAGTAACAGCAGTGTTGTAAGGATGATCAACTTTGAAAGACATAACCACTGTGCTCAATGCAATGATATAAGAGAATATTAAAGGATTCATGATGAAAAATGCTATTCACCTCCAGAGAAAAACTGATAGAGTCTGAGTACAGATTGAAGCATACTTTTTTCCCACTTTCTTTATATTTCTTGCTTTTTTATTGTTTGTTTGTTTTTTACAACATGGCTAATATGGAAATATGATTAGTATGACTTCACATGTATAATTATATTGCTTGCCTTCTCAGTGACTGGGCAAGGGGCTAGAGGGAGGAAGAGAATTTGGGATTCAATTTGTTTTTTAAAAATAAATGTTAAAAATATGATTTTTTAATTAAAAAAAGTATTGAGAACCAGGCCTCAGAACCAGGAAAATCCAAGTTCAAGTCTCATCTCTAGTACTTAAGGGCTGTGTGACCCTGTGGATGAATTGCTTACCTTCTCAGTGTTCTATGCAACTGTAAGACTATATGTTGCAGAGAAGGTCAGTGCTGACCTGCATAGGTCATATCTAGTCCTATCCCACTCATTTATTTTCCCATCTGCTCTGATGCTGTAGATAGACCCTTCCCCTTCCTTTCTACCTCCTATTCTAGGGATAGTAACCAAATCAATATACCTATGGCTTCTGGAGATGACACTAAATCCAGCTTCCTTAAGGTTCCTTTCAACATTCTTTTGACTCAGAACCAAAAATCTTTTCTCTATACAGCCTGTCTCCCCTTACTAGAATGCAAACTCCTTGATGGGGTACTCTCTCTTTTGTATTTATATTTCCCTTCCTAAACACAGTGCCTATCCCATAGTAAGCATTTATACTTTCTTTTATTCATTTAAATGTTTCATTCATCCTGGATGAGCTTTTCAAGTTGATCAGGGAGCTCCCCTCATTAGCCCCCTACAGTTACAAATAAATTCAAATATAGAAAACTTATTTAATCAATTCAGGTTAACTAGGAAGTAGCACTTTGATAATAAAACAGAAGCACAATTTAAGCCTATAGGGGATAAAATAGCAATGTTCATGCAGAAAGATATGACCCATAGCTGAAATACTGTCCAATGCATGGAATTGGGTCAGCGGACATAGGCCATAACTACACTGTTCTTATTGGAGTCATGAAATCATTAAGGGCGAAATGTAATATAGTAAAAAAGAGTTGGCAAATGACACACAGGCAGGCTCATCTTTGCACCACTGACCTGCCATTAGGAGCAGAGATACTCTGTCTTGTTTAAGGTACAGGTACCTTCTGGCAAACATCAATACTTGTGAGGATACCTAATGAAGTCTGTAGAGAGACAACTTCCACTCTGCCTATAAATAACCACTAGGCCTCAGTAAGCAGGCTGGTTATTTATTTTTTAAAGGGGGCCATTCTCATGTTACAAGGACATCACAGATTACTGAATAATTCATTTCCTGGTGGATTATATGAGTTTCACCACTTACCGTTGAGCTCCGATTGAAATGTCTAAAGCAGATACATGAGCAAAAGTTAGAACTCATTTTACCGTTGCTGTTTGTTTATTTATTAGGTGATTAAAGCTATTGTAGACAGGTCTGCTTTATTTCACAAAGCTTTAACCTCCAGAGTTGCAGGCATTCATTTGGACTAGCTACTCTCTATTAGCATATTCAAAATGGAAAAAGAGATGCAGAAGAGAAAGGTGGTTTTGTAAATACTTAGGGATTTGTAAAGATGTCCTGTAATCTACAGGCAAATGTTTGTGTCTCTGGTCAAAGAAGTACATAAGATGCTTTAATGCAATTCACTTGAATTAGATTCAGAGAGCATCTCTTTCTTAAGGTAGGCACAATGATAGAAATCTGGGATATAAAGAGAAAACACAATGGGCATTGTTCTTAAGGAGAAAGGGGAGGGAATAAGCAATTATAAAGTGCCTACTATGTGCCAAGAATTGTACTATGCTGAAAGGAAAATTCTTCATTTGGGCTTCCACCCAACTCAGGACAAAGAGAACTAAAAAGGATTTTATTATAAGTACAGCAAAGTAGCAACATGTCCATGGACTGGAGATCAGCAATGGCTTCAAGGCAGGGCCAGCTTTTACAGGTAACTTTAAGACATTCCAGATAGGTCCACTTCAGCATGCACTTTGCCATTTTAGTTCTACCACCAGGTAGCAAGAATGTGACAATTTGCAGGTAGGGGTGCCTGAAGAAGAACAGGTGATACAGAAAGCTGCAGACTTGGTGTCTCCTTCCCTGCCAGAACATCCCCCAACACTGGAGAATAAGCTGGGCTAGAAACAATGGAATGCTGAGCCAACATAATTTTCAACAACCAAATGCTTTACAAATATCTCATTTGTTTACATTCTATTGAGCAGAAAATATAGATACAGATATAGATTTCCATTTATGCATTTGAATGTACAAACAACCCTTTCCTCACAACAATCCTGGAAAGTATATAGTATTATGGTGTATAGTATTTTGTGTCTCCATGTTATACAGGGTGTCCCTAAAGTCTGGACACATAGGAAATCTCATTAACTATGCATATTTGCAAGAAACAAAATGAATGAAATTTTCAACAATATTTTATTTAATTAGCACAAATGAGATTTCATAGGAAGGCACAGGAGACACATAGGAAATCTCATTAATTAATTAATTAATTAAATTAATCTCATTAATATGGAAAATAGCCCCAATAGCTGATGAAAGCTTTTATTCCATGTGAAATTGTCATGGCTGAAATTTGTGCTAATTAAATAAAATGTTGTTGAAAATTTCATTCATTTCATTTCTTGAAAATACGCATAGTTAGTGAGATTTTCTATGTGTCCAGACTTTAGGGATACCCTGTATATTGCAGGGGTTGCTTGGATCACCTATGGGAATAGGCCTACAGCAAACATGGAGAGGAGCTCCTCTGGAAACTTTGGGGGACCCTCAGGACACATGACTCAGTGCTGATGGGCTTTGGATTTTGATCAAGTAATCGCCCTATTGGCCAGTAGGCAAGAATTGCTGCTGACTCAATGGATCTCTAAAAGGACCCGACCTGCATAGGGTCACCTCATTCTCACTTTACCAGTCAGTCCTCATCTCCCACAAGATTAAGAGCCTGGGATCCTTCCTCATCTGCCAGGATCTCTGAGATAACAATTGATCTTCTCCAGGTCTTTCTTATTCATTAATATTATTTCTGGAATCTGAATTTGTCCAAATGTGTCTGGCATCAGGGGCAAAGGTTAGGATAGAGGAGACACAGATGTCTATGTAGCTGGGACTGTGGTAGCTCCCACCCCCACCCCCCACTACACCCCCAGGTTTGTGTGTCTGTCCCATCTCAGCCTCCAGCCACTAGCTCTGCCCCTCCCCCCACAAGACTTGCTACTCAGATATTACAGATTGAGGTGAAAATGAAATCTATTTAGGACTCCCACAAGTGTGAGAGGAGCTAGAGTTTACTGTTTCTGATATGAACTATTTGTCAGTGTGTACTTGTGATGCATATTTGAAGCATTTATAGAAACTTGTTGAGGGTATAAGGTGGTGTAATGGATAGAGTGCTGAACTTGGAGTCAGAAAGACCTGAGTTCAAATCCTATTTGAGACACTAGCTAGCTGTGTGACACTGAGTAAAAAAAAAAAATCACTATCTGACTCAATTTACTTATCTTTAAAACGAGGACAATAATAGCACTTACCTCCAAGGGCTGTTGTGAAGATAAAGTGAAATAATATCCGTAAGGCATTTTGTAAACCTGAAGCATTATGTAAGTGCTAATGATGATGATTAGAGGAAATAAATAGTTGCCTTATATCTAATGTCTACCACTTTGTACACTGAGTCACTTTTATAGAAGGGATATTTCTTAGTTCCTTTTGGGGGGACTCTACACATGAATCATACCTCAGAGACTTTGGCATCAAGGTCTACACTTCTTTCAGCTCTGAGTGGTCCATCTAATACCATAAAGGGAAGAGTAAAATCAGTTCTTATCACCTCTCCCTAAGAGTCAACAGAATACTTGTAGATGTCCAGGCCTACAAAATGGGATGCTGAAACGTATACCTTGTTGGGAGTTTAATTTCCCCTGTAAACTGTCTTGGCAGATGGGCTAAACCAAGCTGAGGGTAACTGAGCAGTCTCAAAGCCATTGGTGAGTTAAGGGGGTGTTTACCCCAAGCATGTAAAGACTTCCCCCAAAAAATGGGCAGATGAAAACAGTTTGTTTCATTGGCCACAAAGGCCCTGAAGCAGGTGTATGGAATGCTCAGGCATTGAAGACACCAAGGTCATCCACCACATCCTGGGTCATCACCAGTTGTCTTGACTTTTGTCTTATCACTGGACTTTGATGACTCTGGAAGAGAGTAAGGCTAATGACTTTGTGCAGCTCTGCCTCAGTTAAATCCAGTTTACCCACAAGTCAAGACATCACCCCATGATGTCATCAGTCCTTTTGGAAAATGAAGGAGCTAGGGTTTGAGATAAAATCTTAAATCCCTCCTTATCATCACCATGATTCTCTGGGACTGAACTAAGTCCATGCAAGTCCAGAGCTGGGACCCCTTATGGGTGAGGGCACTCACCCTTCTCTGGGCAATGGGTCTTAGATCTGTAAAGACCGAGGTTAGAATAGCAGAAAAACCAGCCCCAGCTGCTCTGCCAAATCAGCATTATGGATATGAAGGAGAATTAGGATTATAGGGTCTAAATCTAGAAGAGACTTCAGAGATTTATTCAATCCTCTTTAATTATGATGGCCAGAGGGAAGGAACCCTCCTAGAGTAAAAAAAAAATCTACCCAAGTCCTAATCAGTCAGTCAACAAGCATTTATAAAGTGCTCTGTTCCAAGTACCAGGCTAAAAGCTGAAAATTTGGTGTCTCCCATTAATAATTATAGCTAACATTTATATAAAATTGTGAAGGTTTGCAAGCACTTCACCTGTGTACTCAATCAATCCTTGCACCCCATTTTTGTAGCTGAGGAAGCTAAAATTCAGGGCGTTTACTTGACTTACTCAGAATCAGTAACAACTGGTTAAGTGTCAGAGGCAGGATTCCTGGCTGCAAAGCTATCTATTAGTCATCCTTGATAGATTCGTCCCTACCCTGCTATTCAGCAGCTGGATGACCTTGGACCAGTCACTTATAAACTCTCTGGCTCTCTGTTCTTTGATGTGGAAAATAAAAGGAGACAATTGGACTACATCTGTGGAACCCAATGTTGCTTAATTGTTGACAAGAGAACCAAACTCAGAACTGAGAGAAATTTAGGAAGAAGTTTATTAAGTCATCTGGCAAAGGGAAGAGCTGAAAAGGGGGTGGTCCGCTTCCCCTAAGCCTCTGTAAGTTTTACATTAGAGTTCAAACAACTAGTGATTGATCAACACAGAGGCAGTTTCCAGTTAAGACATGTGGGTTATCTGAGACGTGTAACCGAGAAAACTCCTTACATTCTTTGCATCAATCTTCCAATCCCTGAAAGATTTTTAGGGTCAGCATAACCCAAAGTCCTGAGTCAAGCATTAAACAAATCTGGTCTCTAAGCAACAAATCTGATCTCTCAGTCATGCAAACCTAGATTCAAGTAATGCAATAAAGTTTTCCCATACAAACTCAAATAGGAACAGGATCATTAAACTGTATATAAGAATCCCTACCGGCAGATATTGACTTAGAAAATCACATATTAACATCATCTATGTTTTATTGTATTTTTATTACTTTGTTAAATATTTCTCAATCACATTCTCCTTTGGTCCTGGAAGCCCTAGACAGCGTTGGCTGCAATGGGGCCCCAAAGTCATACGTATGACACCTATGGATTAAATGATCTTAAATTTCTTTTGAACTTTAAAATCCTACTATTATGCTTTAAAACGAAGAGGAAATCCTTCTTGGGCCATGTACGTACTTGGATCTTACATATGTATAGATCTATGTACTCCATCTTGTATCCAAGACCCAGAAGCCCTTTTTCTGAAGTTAGCAGCTTCAATTTATCTAACAAGAAAGATCATTTTCTATACCCAGTTTAATTTACCAGGGGAAAAGCTTCTTTTTTTTTTCTGTTCTCCTTTCCAGCTTCCTTGCTAGAACTCCTGATTCTTCCCACGCAGCACGATTCTCCCAAAAGAGATTCCCTAGCTACACAGTTGTTTCTATATGAGCAGCATGACTTCCCTGGCATTGTTTTTTCCCCATTTAGAGCTTTTTCTCGGTCCTTTATTCTTTTTTTTTAGTTTGTTTTGTTTTCTTTCAGCAGAGCCTAATTTCCTACTCTTTTCTTTGATATTATATCTCCATATAATAATGAACCCCCTTAGAAACTGTAATTATTCCTAGCAAAATTTGAACACACCTACCTTTTACAACCTACTTTTGGGAAAGAGATGCTTAGAATTGATTTCTGAAAAGTCATCTCTTCCAGAAGTTAAAAATAACTTTCAAATAGAAAACTTAAAATTTTCAAATAGTATATTGATTTTAGAGGGCAGGTAGTTGATGCAGTACATAAAGCACCAGACATGGAGTCAGGAAGATCTGAGTTCAAATCTGACCTCAGATACTTGTGAACTGTGTGACCCTAGGCAAGTCATTTAACCCTGTTTGCCTCAATTTCATCATCTATAAAATGAGCTGGAGAAGGAAATGGCAAAACACTCGAGTGCCCTTTGTCAAGAAAATCCCAAATGGGGTTACAAAGAGTTGGACATGACTGAACAAACAACAATAGTGAGTTTAAGTCTCATGACACAGTCTCATGAGGACCAGAGTTTGAATCCCAGCTCTGTAACTTACTAATTGGATAATTGGTCAAATTACTTAACCTCTTTTTAGCCTTTTTTCTTATCTGTAAAATAGGAATAATACTTCAGTTTTAGACATGTTAAGTTAGAGATAACTATAAGATTCAGTTTGAAACATCCAGTAGGCAGACAGACATTTATGACTTGAACTTCAGGGATACGCAAAAGTTGAACATATGATAATTAAACCCATGGGAACTAATGAGGTCACGAAGTAAGGAAATATAGAGAAGAGGACCCAGGAAAAAGCCTTGGCATATACTAACAGTCTGGGCTGATACATTATATCAGTATATCAGTATAATTATGGAGCAAAAGAAACTGTGAAGTCATATAAGTAGAAGAATCAAGAGAGATCATGAAGAACCAAGAGATGTCATGAAAACTCAAAGAAAAGAGAGTATCCTGGAGGAAAAGGTCATTAACAGTGTCAAATGCTAAAGAGAGACCAACAAGGATGAAGATTATTGGATCTGGTAATTAAGAGATCCCCTTAACATTGATGATCAACAACTCTATTCCAGAGATTTTTTAAAAAGAGGAAAAAGGGCTCATGTGTATAAAATATATTTTTATAGGTCTTGTTTGCCATGGCAAAGAACTGGAAACTAAGAGGCTATCCATCAAATGGGGAATGGTTAAACAAATTGTGGTATGTAAATCAATGAAATATTGCTGTGTTGTAAGAAAATGATAGATATGGAGAGGAATGGAACGATCTCTATGAAGTAAGCAGAACAAAGAAAAATGTTTGCAATGACAATAATGTAAATGGAAAAAACAACAACAAAAAAGTGAATATGGCAAAACTACAAAGAACAAACTTGGGCACAAAGAAGTATATGAAAACACTCCTGTTAGTTGATTGTCCTGTGTTTCTTGGTGATGTCTGGAAGTACACATGAATTGGATTTAAGTGAGGCAGAGTTGCTGAAAGTTGTCTGCCTCACTCTCTATTCCAGAGTCATGGAAATCTGGTGGCAAAAAAAAAGTCAGGACCACTGGCAATGGCCCAGGATGCAGTGGATGACGTTGGCATCTTCGATGTCTGTAAGGGCCTCATTTCTCAAATATATAGGGAACTGAGTCAAATTTATAAAAATAGGAGCCATTCCCCAATTGACAAATGGTCAAAGGATATGAAAAGGCAATTTTCAGAAGAAAAAATCAAAGCTATCAGTAGTCACATGAAAAATTGCACTAAATAATTCCCACCCCTTTGCAGAAGTGAGAGGTCTATAACTGTGGTATATTACACGAATTTTCAGACTTCGTCAATGTATTGATCAGTTTTCCTGTCTTTTTGTCATTTTTTTTTGGTCTAAAATATTATTTTCTATAAGGGAAGAGAGGGGGAAAGATACTGGAGGAAATTTTGTTGATGTAAAAAAAATCCACAAAAATAATGTATTTAAAATTTTTTTAAAAGACACCTTCAGAGAAACCTGGGAAGATTTGCATGAACTGATGCAGATTGAAATGAACAGAACCTTGAAAAAATTCATTTACTAGCAACAATATTGTAAAGAAAAATAACTTTGAAAGACTTAAGAAATCAGATTAATGCAATGACCCTCCAAGATTCCAGGTAACCAATAAAGACGTATATCACCCATCTCTTGACAGAAAGTAATATATTCAAGATGCAGAGTGAGATGCACATTTTTGAAAGTCACCAAGGTGGTAATTTGCTTTTCCTTACTACACATATTTGTTATGAGGGGTTTCCTTTGGGGTTTTTTTTTGGAGGGGGGGTTGGGTTGTTATTTTGTTTTTGTTTTTGTTTTTTTTCTGTTAAGTGGGGAAGTGAAAAAGTATGAATAAGGATAGAATTTCCTCCCTACTTCTGCCCTCTGGAAGAGAGAAAAATAACAGGAAGGTGAGAAAGAATCATAGACAACAAGACGGCTTTGAAAGTTATAGATTGAATATATTTTATACTTAAAATGAAGAGCTATCTATATGTAACAGAGACCTGCAGCTTATGTGTTAGAGTCTATAGGGAAATAAAATTAAGTGGGTGGGAAAACCCTCTATGCCCTCTTGATTGGTTAACTACAGTGTTCTGCCAAATTGAATTTACTTATCCTCATCTTCCAGGACTAGTACTCAAAAAACATGGATTCAGTTTCTACCTCTGACAAATACTATGAGACCCTGGGTAGATCACTTAATCTCTCAGTTCCCTATACCCATTTGGACCACACTGCTGAGAGCTGCCTGAATTAGACTAAAATAGAATTGGAAGATATTTTTAAAATAAGTAAAAGTACAATGAAACATATATAATGTTGGTTTATGGTTTTCCAAGTCAACATGTGGCTTTCAGGGATCTTTAGGTACCCTTTGACAGCCATTTGGTTGTCCATTCCTATTTGAGTTTGATATGACTAATCTAGTCCAACCCCCTCATTTTACAGATAAGGAAACAAAAGGTTAGAGAGGTAAGTGACTTGTCTCAGGTCACACAAAGATATTAAGTGGGAGTGGCAAGATATAAACTCAAAGCTTGGGAAGTAAAAGCAATACTGGGTTCTAATCTTAGATGGGCCTACTCATTGTCTTTGTGACTCTAGGCAAGTTATAACATTTCTAGGCTTCAGTTTTCTCATTTGCAAAATAAGGAGGTTGGAATAGATGATAAGGTCCTTTCCAATTCTAAATCTGTTATCCTTTGTAAATAAATGTTAGTTATACACCATATACAGGGCATCCCGAAAGTCTTAGTGCCATTTTAAACCCTTCCAGTTTAAAACTGCACTAAGGCTTTGGCATGTGCTTTTGTGTAGCCCCGAAGTGGGCTCTTAGGTGATTTTTCTTGTGCTTTTGTGTAGCCCCGAAGTGGGCTCTTAGGTGATTTTTCTTGATGAATGTTCTATTTCCCCCAAGTGACAGTTAATCTGGAAATTTGTCTTCTATTCTCTCTCTCTCTCTATCTCTGTCTCTCTCTCTCTCCCTCTCCTTCTCCCTCCCTCCCTCTTTCTCTCCCTCTTTCTCTCTCTCTCTCTCTCTCTCTCTCTCTCTCTCTCTCTCTC
>NW_027187313.1:2077084-2131121 GCF_028583685.1 Petaurus breviceps papuanus | reverse complement strand
CTCTCTCTCTCTCTCTCTCTCTCTCTCTCTCTCTCCCTCTCCCTTCCTCTTTCTCTCCCTCTTTCTCTCTCTCTCTCTCCCTCTCCCTCCCTCTTTCTCTCCCTCTCTCTCCCTCTACCTCTCTCTCTACCTCTCTGTCTACCTCTTCTCCCTGCCTCCATCACTTGAGTGAGGTTGGGGCTGGGAAAGTGTTCAGCAAATGTTATTGACAGTTTTACTCTGGGAAGAATATACTAGTAGGAAAAAGGAAATGAGAGTATTATAGGTAATAAGATTCCCCAAAGTTTTTTGTGCTGCCCATTCCAGAAGTGACCCCTTGGGGTGGCAGAAAATAGAGCACTGGCCCTGGAGTCAGGAGGACCTGAGTTCAAATCCAGCCTCAGACACTTAATACAAAACTAGCCATGTGACCTTGGGCAAGTCACTTAACCCCAATTGCCCTACCTTTCCCCCTCCAAAAGAAAAAAGAAAAAAAAAGAAGTGACCCCATTCTCTTATCACCTTATCACCTAGGGCACCCATGGAGTCAGGAAGACTTGAGTTCCAATCTAGCCTCAGACACTTATTAGCTAGCTAATATACAAGGCTGAGCAAATCACTTAACCTCAGTTTCCTCATCTATAGAATGAGGATAATAATAGCACCTACCTTCCAGGGTATTGGGAGGATAAAATGAAATAATAATTGTAATGCTCCCAGCACAGTGTGTGATGAGTAGTAAGCACCCTATAAATGTTAACTATTATTATGTTTTTCCCTTCAAAAGGGGCTGCTTTAATTTTTTAAACACAAATCATCTACTCTCACACTTCCTACAAGAATTGGGTGTGCATTGGAAACCAACACGGGTCCTGGAATTGGAATGCCTGAGTTTAAATTCCAGTTCTCAGCTACTTACTATCTGAGTGACCTTGGGCAAGTTACTTCATTCTTTGGGTCAGTTTCTTCATCTGTGGAATAGGGGGTTTGGATTAGAGGACCTCTGTGGTTCCTTTCACTTCTACCATCAGACCGTCTCTAAAACAAATCTTTGGTAACCATAATAAAACTATAATATCTAGTGTGTTGTGTCACTTTAAGGCATACAAAACACTTGGGACATGGTCGCACCCAGGGAGGGGCCATGTGTCACTGTCTTGACTCCCCTTGCCCAAGCTACCCCAGTTGGGAGCCCAAACATCTCCCCTCCCCCACCCCATCACGAGATCACTATGGATACAGCTGGGTTCTTCAGTGACAGCCCCTGATAAATGATAGCTGCTGTCTACAATTAGCATGCACCACATCCGGTACAGGCACTGGCCCCTTGCTCCCTCCACTCTCCTGGTCCCCCTTTCCCCTTCAGGAAGCTCACATCCTGAGTTTCATAACAGGCAGAATCTAATTACATGTAAAAACAATGTTCAACCTTTGTGTTTTTGTTGTTGGGGTTTTTGTTTTTTGTTTTGCTTTGTTTTTTTACAATTTTGCATTCTAGTTCTCTCCCTCCCCTCAGTGAAAAGGCAAGCAATTTGCTAAAGGTCATACATGTGCAGTACAGAGTATAATATGACTCACTCAGAGGCACTCTGGGCAGACACCATGCTGGCAGGTGCCATTGGGCTATAAGAGAGTCCTCCGTGGGTTTGCCAAATTGAAGTGATCATACACACTACACACACACGCACACACACACACACACACAACACACCACACACACACACACCACACCCCGTCCTATATCTGTATATATGAAAGGCTTCACAAATTTGTATGCCATCCTTGCCCAGGGCCACAAGAATCTCTGTATCTTTCTGATGCTATTTCTATATAATTGGTTTCCTTTACAATACTGTGCCTTTATTTTATGCATTTCAAAGCACGAGTGTGAGAAGCGGACTGTAGTGTTCACCAGACTGCCAAGGGGTCCATGGCACATAAAAGGTTAAGAATGCCTGCACACAGATCCTTCCCATTGTTGGGAATAGAGATTGATCAATCAATAGAGCATCCATTAAGCCCTTACTATGTGCCTGGTGTTGTGCTATTGGAGACAGAAGCATTGTGATTTGCCCCCTTGGCCTGTAACATTCAGGGACACCAGCCACCCCAGAGCCTCTAAAAGCAAACTACAAGCTGGAAGGAAATGATTGAGAAGTTTAGTGGCCCCAAAGAGTGAGGAAGGCCCCTAGGGCCCGTTGGGAAGTGGCCCCTGCACCTGGGAGGAGCTGGGGTCCCTCTTAAGCCATCTGCGGGTGGATGCAAAGCTAGCCAGCTGGGTGTCTCTCCCACCAACTAGGAGGGAGGGCAGGAGGAGGGCAGCTTCTGTTTTAGGCCCTGCACCTGTGGGGTTTTGCATGAGGAAGCCTTTGGCACTGACTGAGAGAGGCTGCAGAGAGGCCCAGCCAGACAAGTACAGGCACTGAGACTTTGATAGGCACTGCACTTTTCTTTGTTCCCCAGGCCCTCCCATGCTGCATCAACACATCCCTCACACTCCCCTCCCCTCCAACACATCCACTCCCACACCTTCCACACCAGCAAGTTCTCCTTCCTCCCCCTCTTCCTCTTCTTCTCCACCCACCCCAGAAGCGGCGCAGCTGGCTCCACACCTCTCCCCTCCTTGGCAGGCTTCCTGTGGGGAAAGGGGCTGTGCTCCCTCAGCTGCTCGGTGAGGAGAGAAAGCAGGTGTAAAGTGCCCCTGCCAGGAGTGCAGAGGTGTTCAGAGCCAGCCTGTGGGGGGGCCTAGCTCCTAGAGAGAAAAGACAGTGCCCTTCCCAGGCGCTGGACTACACAGCAGCTGCAGCGGCCCCGGCCAATTCACAAGTCAGATGGAATTTCAAAGCCTCTTCCACCCCCTCCTGTTACAGACGAGGAAACTGAGACCCAAAGAGTATGGGCGTGCTGCCCAAAGTTACTCAGGAAGTGAATAGTAGAAGGCCCAGTGACCGTCATATTATGGGGAAGTACAAAACTTTTGGAAGATAGGGTCACAGGACCTGAGGTAGAATTCTGCCAAGTTCTTGCTGTGTGACCTTAGGCAAGGCAATCAATCTCTGAGTCACAGTTTAAATCAGAGGCAGTGTGGTCAATGTCATGGATACAGTGAGTCAGGAAAAGCTAGGTTCAAATCCTGTCCCTGACACTTTCCTAGCTTTGTGAATATGGGCTAGTCACCTAACCTCCATTTAGGGAGGGCACCCAGACCAGCCAGCTCTTTATTTCCCACCAGGATGCATTCCCTGGTACTTCTCCAAAATACTTTCCCTTCCTCTGTCTCTTACCCCCATTCACCTTCCTTTTGTGGATTTTCTTCTATTAGACTGTAAGTTACTCTAGGACAGGGACTGTCTCTTTCTTATTTGCATCCCCAACATGTAGCACATAATGTAGGTACTTAACAAACTTTTCTTGACTGAATGACCTAACTTTTCAGTCTCAATTTCCTTATCTGTAAAAAGAGAGGGTAGATTAAATAATTTTTAAGATCCTTTCAAATTCTAAATCCTAAAGCCCATGAAATTTAGGAATTGAACCTAGGTCCTCTGACCCCAAATCTAGAGTACTTTTCAACACACAGCTGCTTCTTCATTTATTCAATATCTCCTGACTTCTTAGATGTCAATCACCGAATTATTTACTGATTCAAAAGATGTGCCCAGTACTCAAATTTCCTCATCAATAAAATGATAGAATTGGATTAGGTCACCTCTAAGGTCCTTCAAAGGTAGCTAGGTGGGGCAATGGATAAAATCACAAGCACTGGGCCTGGAATAGGAAGACCTGAGTTCAAATTTGACCTCAGGGTCAGGAAAGTAATTTAACTTCTCAGAAACTCAAGATTTCTTCATCTATGGATTAGATATAATAGCTGTAGTACTTACCTCACAAGAGTTATTGTGAGGAGAAAATGAGGTAATAAGTGTAAAATGTTCTACGAATGACAGGTTGCATGTTGTATGTCTCTGGGCAAGATGATAAGGTGCAGAGTTGCCCATCTTTATTGATGAAAGGAATTTCTACGCTGGGAGTGGGAGTATCCCCAGGTCTTAGTGTGGGACCTGGCAGGCACTTAATAAATGTTGATTGATTGATTGATTGATTGATTAGGAGTTTTCTAAGCCAATGGCATCACTGGTCTGGAAAAAAAAAGACTATGTTATGGTTCTTTGAGTACTTGTTTTTGTCTCTTCTGCTAAATCCTGAACTTCTTCAAGGCAGACTTGGCTTTTTAATCACTGCATTTTCTGAATGAAGGACACAGTACTCTGTCCATAGGTGCTGAATAAATGTTGAATGAGTAAATGGAATGAAATGATAAATGAAAGGTGAATGTTATGGTTTTACTCCCCTGCTGGAGCTTGGAGAAATCAGCGGTGAAGGTAAGAGAGGTCACACACAGCTGACATGGAGCCATTTAGGGGACTATAGTTAACTCAGTTATTCAGGAAGTGGAGATCAAGCTAGTAAAGTATCCTGTCTCCTCTTTTCCCACTTTCCCCTGCCTGTCATTGATTTCACTTTTTGATTATTCCTCAGAGTGTGGAGAGAGAAAATGAAAAGAAGAAGACCCTGGTTAGCCACATTGATTAAAAACATACAAAATAAAATAATAACACCACCACCAGACCAGTTACTAGCAACCATTAGCAGCTAGGTAGTATTATTAGATGACCCCAGAGTCAGGAAATTCTTGCTCAGTTTTTCAGTTGTGTCTGACTCTTCATGACCCCATTGGGAGTTCTCTTGGCAAAGATACAAGAGTGGCCATTTCCTTCCCCGGATCATTTTATACATGAGGAAACCGAGAAAAAGAGGGTTAAGTGACTTGCCCAAAGTCACACAGCTAATGAGTGTCTGAGGCCAGATCTGAACTCAGGAAGATGGGCCCTCCTGACTCTAGGCCCAACACTCTATCTAGGGGGGTGACTTAGAGTTAAGAAGCCCTGAGTTCAAATATAGCTGCATTCCCCTGGCAGATCACTTAACTTCTATGTGCCTCAGTTTCCAAAACTATAAAACTGAGATAATAACAGCACCTACTTCACAGGGTTGTCGTGAGGATAAAATGAGATGGTGTTTTGTGAAGTGTTTAGTGCATTGGCGCATAGTAGGTTCTTAATAAATGCATAATAAATTCCCTTCCTTTTACTAGTTAAGAACTGGTTGTGGCTTAACACTGAGTGGGAAAAACACACGGTGTCTCCCCAGTATCCACTAAACAGCATCTAAGCTGAATGCTAGAGAGCTGAGGGGGTCATGATGACACACTGGGTACTTTGCCACATTCCAACATGTCACTCAAGTATGATCTGCTTGCTGGTGGAGGGGAAGCCCCGGCAGCTCCTGGGGGACCGGGAGGGGGGGAGGGGAGGAAAGAGTGCTCTCTGTCTGTTCTTTCTGTCACCTGCTCCTGCTGAGGCCAGGAGGAAGGGATGATCCAGCAGAAGCCTGTGATCTGTGGGGGTAGGCAGGGAAGAAGGAAGTATCTATTCCTAAACTGGCCTTTGGTAGAATTCCAGGAATCCCTGAAATCTGGTCCAGTGGGATTAAACACTCTAGAGTCTAGAAGAACATCAAGGAACAGATCTGTGTGCATTGAGAAGGGGCCAAACAGTGAATGCCTGAGGTACCTCAGCTGGCACTGAATGAGGTTTCTACTGCCAGGAATCCCAAAGCAACAGCTCTCTGTTAACAACCTCTCTTCTTTGACTTTGTCCCGTCCCACCCCCACCACCAAGTTTCCCCTTCTCCTTACCTAAGCCACTCAGCAGTCAAATGACAGATAAGATGGATTTAGGTTTCCAGAGATAGCCCAGGACACTCAGAGACTAAGTGGGCTCAGAATCACAGGACCGGAGAGCTAGAAGGGCACTAATTAGCTGTGTGACCTTGGACAACTTATTTCATCTCTAGGCCTCTCAGTTTTCTCATCTAAAATGTGGCAAGCAAAATGACAAATATTGGAGGGGTTGTGGGAAAATGGACACACTGATGCACTGTTCATGGAGCTGTGAACCAGTCCAGTCATTCTGCAAAGCAATTTGGAACAATGCCCCAAAAGTTACTAACCTAAGAGATCAAAGAAAGAGGGAAAGGCTTGGTATATGCAAAAATATTTTTAGCAACTCTTTTTGTAGTGGCAAAGCATGAGAAACTAAAGAGAAACCCATTAAATAAGGAATGACTGAACAAAATATGGTCTGTGAATGCAATGGCATATTACTGTGCCATAAGAAATAACAAAATAGACATTTTCAAGGGAAACTGAGAAGATGTCTATGAACTAATGCAGAGCAAAACAAGCAAAACTGGGAGAATGGTCTATACAAAGACAATAATATTATAAAGAAAAAGAACTTTGAAAGACTTGAGAGTTCTGATCAATGCCATGGGGGAAAAAAGTCTGGAGTATTGAAGATGAAACACACCATGCACCTCCAGAGAAGAATGGACTTAAAATGCAGAGTGAGATGTATAATTTTGGGAAACACTAATAACATGGGGGGTTGGCTAAACTATGTACGTTCTTGTAAGGGTTTTATTTTTATTATTCAATGGAGGGAAGAAGATGATAATAAATGCTTATAAAAATTAATGGAAAATGAAATGTAGCAGGCAGTACCAGAAGTTTTATGCCCCTAAATCTGAATGCTTCTGAAAATGATTATGGCTAACCATAGCGATAAGAAGAGGACCCAAGAGCAGATGCCTATTAAAAAAAATCTATAAACAAACAGAGGCTTCTGGGAGGAAGAAGTCACAAGGGGATAGACAGGGTTTCTTTGCTGTTGTGTGTCCTTTGTTCTTGAAGAGGACCGTGACATCAGGAAAGTGATGCCATGACTTGCATGTAAATTGGATTTAAGTGAGGGAGGGCTGTGCAAAGTCACCAGCCTCACTCTCACCTCTGGAGCCATCTGGGTCCAGTGGCAAGATATAGATTAGGATGAATGGAGATGGTCCTCAGTGGGGTTTCCTAGACACAAGTTGGCAGCAGTCACTGAACAAATTGCAGGAAGGGGCTCTGAGCCTAATTCTAATCCTAGACTTGTATCCGATTTTACAGCCATATCAGTAGTATGAGAAGACATACCACTGCTGCTTTTCCTAGTATTATGAGTTTGCTTTGCAAGAAAATAGAGGGGGGAATTGAGAAATGATACTGTTTATTAACTGGACTCAAAGAGAAGTCCTTTTCCTGTTTTTATGTTTTGTAAAAGTTTGTTCTATGTTCAAATGTTCACTGTGAGGTTGGGACATGTTTGTATTCATGTATGTGTGTATATATTCTTAGGGAAAGAGTTAGGAAGAAGACAAATTCAGATATTTCTAAGGCCTGATCCCTAGGTTGGACAAACATGGGGCTATTATTAGAGGGGAAGCCTTGAAGACTAAGCCCAGATTATTCTAGGAGATAGCATTGAAGACCCCCAATTGACATTGTAATATGAAAAAATTAGGCTCCATCCAGATTAAACAGTCTGATTCTATGAACTCCCTCATGAAAGGAAACCAGGAACCAGGTAAGGTAAGGGATTCCATAGTCAATGGGCTTTCCACCTGGGAAACCTACAAACAAACAAACAAAAAAGGCAGGGCTGAGCTGTGGGGTGGACATAGGGAAACAGGATCAATGATTTAGTATTGGGTGTGTCCTTAGAGATTATCTGGTACCATGCCTCATTTTACAGATGAGAAAATTGAGATTCTGAGAGTGTGACTTGACCAAAGACACAAAAGTATTAAGTGGCAAACCTGAGTTTCAAACACCAATCTTCTGATCCCATTGTATCATTATCTCTTATTAAACATTTCTTAAGCAAACAGCAACATAAGGAAGTCCCATTAGTCCCAGACCTGGTTTGCAAATGTGTTAGGTTTATTACAGAAATATTGTTGCATGAGGTTTTAGGAGCAACCTCTAATTTATCCCATACAAATCCCATAGACCCCCCTTTTTCTCCATCCCATGCCCTAGATATCTCATATCTTTTAATATCAATTGTTACCTATAGGCTGAAGCCACGGACACACTTCAGTCCATCAGCAGACATTTATTAGATACCTACTATGTGCCAAACACCGTGCTAGGTATTGGGTCTACAAAGACAAAAATGAAATAATTCCTTAAGGAATTTTGCATTCTATCCAGGAAGACATTATTTATAACATATTCTTCATAATAGGTAACATTTATAATACTGTTAGTGACCATATTTTCCACACTAAAAATCAGGACTCCTGTCTTGATTTAGGATATTAGTACCTTTATTATCATATATGTTTTTAATCATCTATTATCAATACCACTATCAATGATTAATGTATTGTTTAGTTTATTGCCTCATTAATATCTTATTAATAAGAATGTTAGTATCTTTTCTAAGAACTCATTAAACTATACTTTCTTTTCCCCAAATCTGAATTGCCCCAAATAATCTGAGACTTATAGTCACCAAAGTTACCCTAGATTTGAACCCATGGTAGGAATCTAGAGTCTAATCCAAGTAATTCCATTTCCCATCCAAAGAACAAATCCAGTATAATGGAAAACTAGTCATTGTGTTTGGTGATTTCCCAATGTCTTGACATTCTCATCATCACTACACATGCCTTGGTTTCATCAGTGAAGTGTTTGTACTTTTGCTTGGCAGTACTTCCAGGGGATCTTGTGAGAGTGGCAAGTGCAGAATACACGAGTAACTTTTAGTGGTCATTCCTGCAGACTACTTAAATGGGATTTTATTATCCATAAGTAGTTGTTGTTTGTTTGTCCTTCATTCTCAAAGGGGCCATGACATCAGGGAGGCGATGCCATGACATGCAAGTGAACTGGATTTAAGTGAGAGAGGGCTGTGCAAAGCCACCAGCCTCACTTTCTCCTCCAGAGCCATCTGGGTCCAGTGGGGAGATATCTTAAATCCAGTTCTCTTACATGTTGTGGCATCACCTCCCTAATGTCATGGTCCCCCTTAGAGAATGAAGGACAAACAACAACCTTGGTGAATAGAAATAGGAGATGCCCCATTGGGGACCCAACTGGAAATGGTCAGTTGGAAAACATAACTCTTTTTTTCTTTCTTTCTTTCTTTCTTTCTTTCTTTCTTTCTTTCTTTCTTTCTTTCTTTCTTTCTTTCTTTCTTTCTTTCTTTCTTTCTTTCTTTCTTTCTTTCTTTCTTTCTTTCTTTCTTTCTTTCTTTCTTCCTTCCTTCCTTCCTTCCTTCCTTCCTTCCTTCCTTCCTTCCTTCCTTCCTTTCTTTCTTTCTTTCTTTCTTTCTTTCTTACTTCCTTCATTCTTTCCTTCCTTTCTTTCTTTCTTTTTCTTTTTTCTTTCTTTCTTCCTTCCTTCCTCCATCCCTCCCTCCCTCCTTCCCTCCCTTTCTTTCTTTCTTCCTTTCCTTCTTCCTTCCTTCCTTCCTTCCCTCCTTCCTTCCTTCCTTCTTTCTTCCCTTCCTTCCTTCTTTCTTTCCTTCTCTCCTCTGACTCAGTCTTTTTTCCTTCCCTCTGTCCACATAGGGTATCCTTACCTGTAGGTACTCTGCCTAAAGAAATGTTCTGACTGTTGAAACTTTTTTTAAGGACCACACCTTAAATCCAAATCACTCTGGTTCTCATTGATCCATAAGTGGTAGAGAAGGGGCATCTAAGTGGGTCTGGGCTTGGAATCAAGAAGACTCATCTTCCTGAGTTCAAATCTGGCCTCAGATACTCACTGGCTGTGTGACCCTGGGCAAGTCACTTAACCCTGTTTACCTCAGTTTCCTCATCTGTAAAATGAGCTGGAGAAGGAAATGGCAAACCATTCCAGTATCTCTGCTAAGAAAACCCCAAATAGGGACGTGACTGAAAATGACTGAACAACAAGAAGATTTGATGTCAGAGGACATGAATTCAAATCCTGACTCTCCTGCTCATGATGTGTGACTATGGGCATCACTTAACCACTCTGACCCTCAAGGTCCTCATGTATAAAGACCTGAATTAACAGACCACTGAGGTCCCTTCCAGTTCCAAGTCCTATTAGTGCAAATATTGACATGTTGGGAAAATGGTTAGGGGGGAAATAGTTTTGTGTAGTACAATTTAGAACTGTAGGTACTTTGGCATTTATTTTGTCTTAGAGGGAGCAAAGTGAAGGAGAGGGAGTGATTTTTGTTATTTCCTGTGGAAGTTACATTAATCTATATTTCTAAAGCTTCAGTGACAAGTTTTGCCCTGAGGGATAGATAGGGTGCCCCTCAGAAGAGACTGTGGTCCAGGTAAGCTCATCTGGCAACAGGCATAGTCCCTATACACGAGAGTATATTAATTTAGAAACTGTCAGCCAGGGAAAAACAGAGAGAACAACTTAATTGTAATGAAACCTAGGAGAGAGAATCAAAGGAGACACACCAAAGCAAACTTTCACCTTCCAAATGACTGTTTCTTCTTGGAAACAATGAATATAGCAGCACGTACACTTTGGGATGGACAATCCCTCACCACATCAGAAGTAGGGAAAGAAGTCATAAAACTACAGGGAGGGTGGGAACACCAGAGGAAATAGCAATTGTTTCTTGCCTGTGGGGACCAAAGCACAGGAATCCAGTTAAGGGGAGGCCATAAGGAAAAAAGGAATAGACATGGGGCAGGACACACAGAGACAAGCAGGACTTTATAGTATCTGCAGCCCACATTCCCACGACCTGGAAGCAAGCAATAATGGCCATCCACTCATCACACCTTTGTAAAGGAAATCCCTTCTACCTCTCCTGGCTACCTCTGAGCTCTGGAAAGATAGGAGCCTGGAAGCATGAATACAACCATGAAAATATGCCCTGAGTGGGACTCTTAACTAGTGGAGACTGGTAGAAGGGAAGGGATGGGAAGAAGAGAGGAAAATGGAGGGGGAGAATGGAAAAGGGCATCAGTTATATTAAAATTACTCTGGAGTTTTTGCCCTCCAGAGAGAACTTGGTAGCAAAAGATGAAACTCCCTTCGCCATGCCAGAAAAACTATATGTTCTGGGAGATTAAGATATATAAGTGAGACATATGATCACAATAACTACAAAACCCTGGAGCCAGAGATATAAGAAGTCTCATAGGACTGTGTGCCAACTCATACCAGCCTGACCCAGAGATCTAACGTTAAATGTTTGGTGTGAGCATTTACATCTCGGAAATCAGCAAATGCTCTAAATCAGGACTTCATTTATTGTTTAGTTGTTTGTCTGGACTTAAGAAAGTGATGGAGAAAATGTTATTGATGCAGATTTAACTTAAAAGTGTATTGTGAGCATTTTTTTCCCTCAGAGAGCTGATTGTTAAACATTTGCCAACATGTTCCTGTATCTCAGTGGCTATCTAATCTAATTCTCACTTTTCACAAATGAGGAATCTGAGGCATAGGGATGTAATTGACTTTCCCAAGGTCACAGAGGAAATAAGTGTGAGAGGTAAGATTTAAACCTAGGTCCTCTATTGATAGGAAGATAGGATTACAGATTTTGAGCAAAAAAAATTGACTTTAGGCTTTTATTTAATCTAATCTCATTTTACAGCTGAAGAAACTGGGACACAGAAAGGTCAAGTTACTTTTCAAAAAAAAGGTGCTGGGTTGCAAATGGAAGAGCCAGCATTTAAACCAATTCCTTCAACTCCAAATCTAGCTGCTTGGGGGAAAGCAGGAGGAATGCTAGGAATCTGGAGAGATTAAGAAAAAGAAGATGACTTCTCCTTCAACTGAAGCCTGTGAAATGTGGCTGAAGATGGGAACCTGGAGGGGACCTTTGCCAGAAGAGCCCTTATGTCTGGGGCAATGACTATTAGGATTTACCTAGATCTTTGGAGCTAATGGTTACTCATTCAAGGGGCCCTGTTTTATTTTCCTCTCTTCATTCTCCTGTAATTTTTTTTAAAATCAGCTATGTGTTTTCAAGTTGATCTTATTGTATTAGGAATATATAGAAATTTATGTTTAATTGTTTCTGGATTTCTTTCCAAAGTGTACCCTGGCCATTGGTGTCATCAGAGTCTCTGAAATTGCCTAGCAGACAGACAGGAGAATTTTCTCGGATCCTCTATGAAGGTTGTCCAGAACCTCTATGATGTTGTTGTGGTGTGTTTGCCCTTCATTCTTGAAGAGGACCATGACATCAGGGAAATGATGACATGACTTAGATTTGAGTGAGGGAGGGCTGTGCAAGGTCACCAGCCTCACTTTCTCCTCCAGAGCCATCTGGAACCAGTGGTCAGATACTCATCAAGATGACTGGAGATGGCCCAGGATGCAATGGGAGACCCTGGCCTTTTTAGGGTAAGGTCTTTTCAGTTTCTCACTTTTGAGTGAGGTAACACCCATTCAGTGAATAGGCCTCTTAAAGTAGTTAATCAAGGAATGGCCCCTTTAAATAATAAAAAAAATCAAGAAAGTATAAAATGTGGGTCACAAACCTTCCAAGGTGAAATTGGGATTAAATTTATAAATTGTGATTCAAAGAGATAGTATTTAATAATTATAAAAATAACTGACATGTATATAACATTTTAAAGTTTAAAAAAGTATGTGATGGATATGACCTTGTTTGATCCTTATACCAACTCCACGAGGCTGGTATCACAATACTCCTATTACACATAGTGGGAAGCTAGGTGGCACAGTAGATAGAGTGCCAGGCCAGGAGTCAGGACAATTCATTTTCCTAAGTTCAAATCTGGCTTCAGAGACTTCGAGTTCTGTAACCCTGGACAAGTCACCTAACCCTCTTTGCCTCAGTTTCCTCATCTTGTAAAAATGAACTGGAGAAGGTTAGGGCAAACCCCTCTGGTATTTTTGCCAAGAAAACCTCAAATGAGGTCACGATGGGTTAGAAGCAACTAAAACAACAGAACAACAACAAAATAGCTAGTTTGTACCTCGTCGTTTGTAGGTCCTCTCCCTTATTAGACCGTGAGCTGCTTCAGAACGAGAAGTGTTTTTTGTCTTTCTTTGTTTCTCTAGCACTTATCACAGAGGAAGGGCTCACTTAATGTTCATTGGCTGAATAACAGAAGAGACTGAGGTTTTGATAAGTTAAATGGCCATAATTACACAGTTAGCAAGTGGCCAATGTGGAAATTATCCAGTTCTTTCGTTACTCAAGATCCAACATAATTCCCACTATGCCACGCTTTTCCTGCAAAGGGAGCCCATGTTTAGCAAGCGTTTTGTGTTTCAAGGCTTCTTTCTGGTTTTTTTGTTGTTGTTGTTGCTACATGTGGCTGGACTTGTGATTTTTATTGGCACAATACTTCCAGGTAAGGAAATGCCTCCCAAATACAGGTCAGCTCCCACCTTAAAACTTATCAGAGGCTGTACCAAGGTCATTCCTCCTTATTGGGGGGAGGAGCTTATAAAATAGTACTTGGGTCCCTAATCTCAGACTATGGATGCTCAGGGTGTCTCCACTCCAAGTCAAGATGTCAAAGGGTCAGAAACATTTCCTTGTTTCTCTGGTGTCTACTGTTATCTTTCTCTTTTCTGTGTGTGTTTCACAAATTCCAGGATTGTCTGGCTGACCTTCACAAGGAACACTGTATCAGTCTGGGTGAGTCCAGCCCTTGTGCATCAGCTCACCAGACTTGAGGAGAAACACCAGGGAGCCTAGTGCTCTCCTTACTCTGCTTCTCAACCTCCAATTCTGTTCAATAACACTCGCTCTGGGCCAGGCACTGAGTTAGGGCCTTGGAGATGCAGACAGCAATGGGACAGTATCTACTCTCAGAGTTCCTGGTGGAGGAGGGTACATCGCGTACACATTAAAGTAAATACAAAAGCTATATAAAGTGTTGTACAAGATGAGTGTATCTCATTGTTTGGTTGGTTTCCTTTCGCTTTGGCGTGTCATATAAAAGGTAGAAGGAGAGGAGACCAATCCTAGCTCTTAGGTAGAAGGGGGTGGGGGGTGGGGTGGGAACAGCCAGGGCTGGCACCAGGGGATTTACCGAACTCTGTAAATCTCAGGAGTCACATAAGAACAACAGAATGGAGCGACTGAGAGCTTCTCCCACCCTGTTTCATTCATGGAGGTGGAAGACCAACCTATTTATCTTTTTACTTCCCATAACTTACAGAGATGCATAGGTTTCATGAGATCAGTACTTGGTAGAGGACTGGCCCTTTGAGGAAGGGACGATCAGGACAAAGGGCAGAGATCTTCTAAAAAGAATGAAACTTCTCATCTGGAGTTTTGACGTTCTGTTCTGGGTGCCACAGTTTAATTAGGACATTGATAAGCTAGAGAGGGTCAAAAGGAGGGCAGCCAGCATAGTGAAGGGCCTCAAATTCATGTCATGTGAGCATCAGTTGAAGAAAATGGGCATGTTTTGTCTGAAGAAGATTCATGAAGGACATGGTAACTTTGTTCAAATATTTGAAGGGTTATGATGTGGAGAACTGATTTTCCTTGTTTTCTTTGGCCTTAGAGGACAGAACCAGGATCACCAAGGTTTCACCAAGTGCAAAAAAGGCCAACTAAGGAAAACCTTTCTAACGAATTGTTCAAAAGGGGAATGGGGGCTGGGCATGGTGGTGAATGCCTGGAATTCCTGCTACAGGAGAGGCTGAGGCATTACTTGAGCTTGGCAATTCTCAACTACCATATGGCTAAACCAGTATGGTATCTACCCTAAGTCTGGTACCAATGTTGAGGCACCATGAGTGTGAGGTGAACAAGCCTAGATTGGAAATGGAGCAAATCAAAACTCCCATGCTTATTAGCAGTGGAGAGCTGCTGTAATTCCAGTCTGAATAAGAAAAGAAGATTCGGTTTATGGTTTGGGTTTTTGGGGTTTTTTTAGGCAAACAGACTTAAGTGGTTTGCCCAGGGTCACACAGCTACTACATGTCTGAGACCAAATTTAACTCAGGTCTTCCTGACTCCAGGCCCACTGTTCTATCCATTCACCATTTAGCTGCCCCAAGATTCAGGGTATTGGGGGTTTTTTTTGTTTGTTTGTTTTGTTTTTAAGGGAATGGTCAGCCTAGAGAAGTGATTGCTTCCCCCTCTTTGGAGAACCTTTGAGCCAGATGGTCCCTTACTGTCTTTGTTAAAGTGGGAATGCATATCACTAATGAGTTTGATTAGCTAGCCACAGAAGGCCCTTCCTACTCTCAGATTCTGTGACTTTGCCTGCTTCCATTTCATTTTTATTACTATAGGGACCATTCATTTACCCAGAGAACTAGTATGGATTTCTCAAAAAGAGTTTATGCCAAACTAGCCTCATTTTCTGATTGTTTTTTTTTTATGATTATTAGATCAGGAGAATACCAGTGGCAGAGTATGCCTGTTTTTTGTTTGTTTGTTTGTTTTTTTTATAAAGCCATTGGGGTTAAGTAACTTGCTCATGGTTACACGGCCAGTTATTTCTGGGTGTGGTGCTAAGTATCTGAGTCTGGATTTGATCCCCAGGTCATCCGGACACTGGAGCCGGTGCTCTTACTCTCTGAGACACCTGGCTGCCCCTAATGCCTGTCTTTCAATATGGTGTTAGATAAAGTCTCTCATATCATCTTTGTAGAAAAGATGATGAATGTAGGCTAGACAATGGTAAATTTAAGGGAATTCAGAACAAGTTAAATCACAAAGTATCATGACTAATGGACTGATGTCAGCTTGGAGAGAAGCCTTAAGAGTAATAGCCCAGGACTTGTCCATGGCCCTGCTCTGAGCAACATCTTTATCAGTGACTTGGATGAAAATAGAGATGGTCTGCTTATTAATTACCATGTGGCACAAAACAAGGAGGGAAAATAAAGATGTTCAAAAAAACTTTCAATAACCTAGAACAAAGGGTCAAATTTAATAAGATAAAGTTAAAGGAGGTGTATGTAAAAGACTATACTTAGAGGTTTAAAAAAAATCAATTGCAAAGGATGGGAAATGTAAAGCTAGACAACAATTCTTATGAAATAGCCAAAGTATGATTAAACCAGAGCCATAACTAGCAACTTTTGCCCCCAGGGCAAGTGGTACAAAATGTACCTATAAAATCAGCTTTTAAAGACAAATTCAAAGGGGTGGCCAGGTGGCTCAGCGAGTAAGAGCACCGGCCCCAGTGTCGGGATGACCTAGGAATCAATTCTGGGCTCAGATACTTAGCACCACACCCAGAAATAACTGGCCATGTAACCTTGAGCAAGTTACTTAACCCCGATTGCTTAAAAAAATAAATAAATAAATAAAATTTAAAAAAATAAAGACAAATTCAGATGGCAATGGGAGGAGGAAAGAAGTCCCTGGGACATTGCCTTGTAGGTGGAAGATAGAGATTTGAAAACACCTTGAGACCACTGCTGGGAAGGCCACTGTAGGGAGAGGGAAAGAATAAGGATGGACTGGGAAGAGGCAGAAAGATCTCTGACTTGAGTCAGAGGACGTCTCTTCAAATTCTCCCTTTGATGCCTGCTAAAAAGGTGAGGAGACAAAACCCTTTATTTCCTAATCCTCAGTTTCCTCAATAAGAATATTAGAGGTTAATATTAGAGACCTCTGAGGATCATCTGGGCTCTAACTCTATGATATTACAATGCTATCAACTCACTTTAGTTTGATAGTTTTAATTATTTTAACTACTTTTTCTTCCTTACTAGGTTTCGGTCTGGTTATAGAATTGTAAGTGCTGCTAGTTCCTCCTAAATTTTCACCCTGGAACAAAGTACCAGCTGCCCACTGGTGTGCTGCAATTAGCTCTTCAGAAGCCAAATGTTAAATTTTTTAGGATGAACTTTACACATCGAAAATAAACAATAAGGACTTGATATATTGGGTTTTTTATTGTTTAGACTTAGGAAAGTGATGGAGAAAATGTTAATAATGAAGGTCAAATTTAAAAGTGTGTTGTGGGTACATTTTTGGAGAGCCTGTTGTTAGTCATTTTCCAGCAAACCCCTGCCCTTTCCCTCCCCCCCCTCTGCCCCCCGCATCTCTTGCTGGAATAAACCCTGGATTCGTAGCCAGAAGGACTGTCTATGACTGCCCATTCTCCCGTGCGTTACCTAGACGATCTTCTCTTAAGCACTTGTCTTTTCAGTATGGGAGCTGGAGAAGGAAAATTTCCTGAGCCATAAAATAAAGATGCTAGTTTAGATGAGCTCTAAATTCTCTTCCCAATTTTAATCCCACAATCCTGTGACATCAAGACTTTCGAAGCCTGTAATAACCTCATCATCAATCAACAGTAGGACCTGACAGTCAAACAACCAAAACAACTTAATGCTGTATTAGTAGAAACATAGTGGTTACAGGAGTGGGGAATCTGTGGCCCCAAGGCCACATGTGGCCTTCTAGGACCTTGGGTGTTGCTCTTTGACTGAGTCCAAGTTTTACAGAACAAATCCTTTTATTAAGGGAATTTGTTCTGTGAAGTTTGGATTCAGTCAAAGGACCACACTTGAGGACCTAGAGGGCCACATACGGCCTTAAGGTCACAGTATCCCCACCCCTGGAACAAAGAAGGTGGTAGTACTATTCCTCTGTCCAGGTCAGATCACACCTAAGTTATTGTATTGTTTATCTATCTGTGTATGTATTTGTGCACCTGCATATCTAGGTATCTATCTATTTAAATTTTATGTTTAAGCTTTATTGATATCTTTTGTCTTTCATCTCATCAAATGAGGTAGTAGTTATAAAGCTCTTAGCACACCCCCAACTACTACCTTTGGACCTTCCTTTGTGAGTTCAGCAAAACTGACTAACAAAACTCCGAGGTCTGATCATATCTCTCACATTCTCCTAGCGTAGTCTCCTGCCTCTCTACAGAGGGAAAAGTGCGCTCCACCCTTCACTCTCTGGGACTAATGTTGTTCTCTGTAGTCAGTTTCTATCCAGTTGTCTTTTACTGTCTGGAATGCTCTATCTCCTCACCTCTGCCATTTAAAATTCTCAGCTGCCTTCAGTGTTTACATCCAGTACCATCTGCTATGCAAGAATCCTTTCCTGATTCCTCCCCACCCCCATCCTACCACTAGCCACCTCCTAAAGAAACTTTTTGCTTATTTATGTGTTTATATGTACATGCATACACGTTTCTTCCTCCAATAAAATGCAAGCTCTTTGAGGGAAGAGATGGTTTCCTTTTTGCCTTTGTGTCCTTATAGTGCTTGGTCCACAGAAGGTACTTACTCAATGTTTTTTACCAAGTGGTTGACGTTTTAATTTACATCATTGTAGTCATTGTGTGTGTGGTTTTGGCTCTCATACAAGCCTTCCATGTTTCTCTGAATTCCTCATATTTAAAATTCTTACCATGTAATATTCCATTATATTCAGATGCCATTCCCCGATCAATGGACACTCAATTGGATATGTTTCCAGCTTTTCATTAGCATAAAAAATGCATTGTTGAAGATTTTGGTATAAAGATAGCCTTGTTTCTGTCAATTGACCTCTGGGGACTAGGCATACTATTGGGATTGTGGGGTCAAGGGGTAGGAACAGTTCAATGACTTTTCTCACATGGTTTCAAGTTATTTGTAGAGCTACATATTAGGGACTAACAAACTGGAATGTACATAGAAGAGGGTGACCAAAAAGGAGAGAAAACTAGGGGTGAAACAGGTGTAAAATAAAAAGACTGAGGATGTTTTAGCCCAAAGAAGAGAAACTGGTTACTTCCAATTCTGTGATTTTCTGATTCAAAGGACAATACTGGTCCCCTCAAAATGGGGAGAGGCAAAAAGCTGGAGGTAGGGAGAAATGGGATGTGATTTGTTAGGAAAAGCATTTATTAAATGTTTATAGCATTTGATCAATTTTCATTCAACAAATTTTTATTGTATTCTTAACCAGATCAATGAATGCACCATACATGGTGCTATGGAGATATAAAGATATATATGCCATGATGCCTGCCCTGCCCTCCTGGAGCTTAAAGTCTAATAGGGGATGAGAGAAGACCTGAGTTAAAAAATAGCTTTAGATACTTACTAGTTGTATGATCCTAAGCAAGTCACTTAATCTCTGATTGCCTCAGTTTCCTCACCTGTAAAATGAAGGTATTAATAGCACCTACCTCCTAGGGCTGTTTTGAAGATAAAATGAGACAATATTAATTAAATATTTTTAAAGACCTTAACACCTTAAATAAGGGCTAGGTATTATTATTAATAGATATTGGACATCTAGTTGGTGCAATGGATAGAGTGCTGGATCTGGAGTCAGGAAGACTCATCTTTCTGAGTTCAAATCTGGTCAGACACTTAGTAGCTGTGTGATGCCAGGCAAGTCATTTTACCCTGTTTGCCTCAGTTCCCCATCTATAAAATGGACTAGAGAAGGAAATGGCAAACCATTCCAGTATCTTTGTCATGAAAATCCCAAATGGGGTCATAAAGTATTAGACACACCTGAAAGGACTGAACAACAACATTTATAGATATATAAATAGATGTACAGATATAGATAGACAGACCGGGTACACACAGAGCTTTAAAGCAAGATAAAAAAGTGTAACCAGAGTTAGGTCAGATTTTTTGATGTGATATTTGTTTTTTCTGGAATGGCTCTCTGGAAAGGGACATGGGGAAAGATAAATTGGATAAAGTAGGTGATTACAAACAAAAAAAAGGCAAATTTATTTTTGAAACTATAATCAGAGAGGTACAAGTGAAATTCTCTGGAAGTTAGGAGGAGGGAGAGATCACTTCTAGCTTGGTAGGAGGGCTGCAAGAACAACGGGGAATTTGGACTGGGTTTTGAAGGATGGAGAGGATGTCAAAAGGAGGAAATAGGGAGAGAGCATTGGGTAAAACAGCCACCATTTAGGTAGCCCTTTAAGGTTTCAAAGCACTGTATATATGTTATCTCATTCAGTCCTCACAAGGATGCTAGGAGATAGGTGCTAGTATTGTCCCCATTTTACAGATGAGAAAACTGAAATTGACAGAGGTTAAGTGACTTGCCCAGGGTCACTCAGCTAATAAATGATCAAGACCAAATTTAAACTTGCCTTCCTGATTTTAGGTCCATATCATCACCCCCATACCACCTCTCAGCCATACAGGTGTAAGTAATACCAAGCAACTTGATTCATATGATACTGTTCTATCTACTGTGCAAAACAAGTTAATCAGACATGATTCCTACCCTTTAGGAGCTTATCATCTAATATCAAATCATCATGCTTTAATTAATTTAATGTATGGGTCTAGTTAGTCTTGGAGTATATTCATTTAATAATTAGTTAAACATTTTATTACTTTCTTGTTCAGATGGAACACAACTTAAAAGAGATTTTTCCACCCCACCTCATCCCTGTAAGCAAACAGCCACATTGATTAGGATAAAGAGCTAATCAGTGGGTTAAACTTGGGGGAAGACTTGTCTTTCCAGTACTGATGTTTAAAAGAAACAGAAAACCACCACCACAATAAGTACTGGTTATTAGTATTAATAGATACTATTTATTAGTAGATATACAAATAGATGTGTAGATAGATAGATAGACAGATAGATAGATAGATAGATAGATAGATAGATAGATAGATAGATAGATAGATAGATAGATAGATAGATATGGCAGGTAGATCGCCTTCCTCATACCCCATATTGAGATTTAGAAAGAATATTAAGAAAAAGAAAAGCAAAGGGAACAGAAGTGAAGAAAGTCCTGAAACTTTCCCAGATAGGCTATGTTTCAGAACTGGGCTTTCTTGGCTTGGCTTGGCTTGTTTCAGCAATGGGCAGAATGGGGAAGGGAATTTGAATAATTACATATTTATATGCTATAACAACCCTGAATCCTAGATTTTATTGGAGACAGGTAGTATAGTGGGGGGGGGGGAAGCTATAGATCTGGAGTCAGGAGAACCCTGGGTTCAAACCTTACCTCTAATGCTTCATAGGATCATAAATATAGAGATGAGTGTCTAAAAACTGGAGTCAGGAAGACCTGAGTTAAAATAAAGCCTCAGACACTTGGCAACTGTGTGAACCTAGGCAAGTCACTTAACCCCACTTGCCTCAGTTTCCTTATCTATAAAATGGGCCAGAGAAGGAAATGGCAAACCTACTATACTATCTTTGCCAAGAAAACTTTAATAAAATCTTTAATTTTTAATTAAAAATCTTTAATAAAGATTTGGTCTTTATTAATCTTTAATTAAATTAATTCAATTTTTAGTAAAATATGTGTGAGATATATTTGTGGGCAATCTAAATACAAAAATATACACCATAGGTGGAATGGATAGATATGATATGGAATCTGGCCCACCACTGGAGAGTCAAAGGAGCAGCATGCCAATACCCGTAACTATCCTAGCTGGAGGGAGAAACGAAGAGGATCCAGGATCACTGAGGCTGAGTGACCTTATCTATGTCCAAGAGGAGTATCAGGATAGACATATTTATCTGCCATCCCAAATATATTTAAGATAGAGATACAATTCTGTGTGATTCAGAACAGAAGCTGATTCGCTGATCACTCTCAAGGGGAAGGTTAGACCTTAGCTTATCATCACCAGCTTAGTGCTTTCCCAGCAATTTCTAGTCATGCACACACACACACACACACACACACACACACACACACACACACACACCCCTTTATAAATAACTAATAAATTTCTTTATCAAAGAAATCAGCCAATAGAAATCTGAGAAGTAATACAGATTAGAATATACAGAGAATACATGAAGGTAAATGACCTTGTCGTCTGGGAGCAAGATAAAAATCTCAGCTCAAACCAGGAGAGAGAATGATCTCACAAGGGGAGTCCCACTGTTAGTAGATATGAAGGGGCTAGCTTCCCCTATTTGTCTACTGCTCCATGACTCAGGTCCATCATTTAAAAGTACAAGCATCACCTTTTGTTTTTGTTTTTTTGTTTCTTTTTGCTTTTTGGAGGGCAATTGGGGTTAAGTGACTTGCCCAAGGTCACATGGCTAGTTAAGTGTTAAGTGTCTGAGGCCGCAAACATTACCTTTTTATTGAAAGTGCTCTCTCAAAATATATTTAAGTGACTGAAGAAAGTCTCTTCAACTCACAGCTCAGCATTCATTCTCTCAGCCAATCAGGAGTCATCCCTTTACATGAACACAGTGTAGTACCGTTCAGGCACCAGCTGGAGTCACATATGATTTCTTATTGTAACAGCAGAGGCCAATTCTCTTAACTAGGGGGTAGAAGCAAAAGAGAGTCGACCCCAGAGTATAAGGATAGCTAGAGAATGAATCAGAGAGGAAAGGAGATCTCAGTGAGTCATGGTCATGTAACTCACCTCTAAAATCTATGGTTTCTCATACAATTTTAGTTATTGAATTTGCTGACCTTCATGTTGTTCCACTAGTGTTTCTTTACACTAATACCATCTTCTATTCCTTTTTGCCTTTTAATTACAAATAACTATAATAATAATAATAATCAGATAATATAGGTAAAGTGATTTGTAAACCTTAATGCCATATGTTAATGCTACCTATTATGAGCAATGATAACTATGTAATATTTTAAAGTTTTTGAAAATTGTATCTATATCATCTTATTTGATCATTGTAACACATTAACAGAGATTAATGTGGAAGGGACCTTAGAGTTTTTAAGAGTCCAACCTCCTCTTTTTATACATGAGGAAACAGAGGAACAGAAAAGGTAAGTAATTTATCTAAGGTTACAGGGCAGCTAGGTGGCACAAGGGATAGAGCACAGAGCTGAGAATCAGAAAGACTCATCTTTCTGAATTCAAATCCAGTCTTAGACATTTAGTAGCTGTGTGACCCTGGGTAAGTCACTTAACCCTGTTTGCCTCAGTTTCTTCATCTGTCAAATGATCTTGAGAAGGAAATGGCAAACCACTCCAGAATCTTTGCCAAGAAAACCCCAGATGGGGTCAGGAAGAATCAGACATGACTGAAATGACTCAAGTTTACTCAGTTAGTAAGTGTTTTAGGCAGGATTTGAACCAATTCTTCCATGCTGTGTGACTACAGGAAAATAACTCTCTCTCAGTTTCCTAGTTTGTAAAATTGACATAATAAGGACATTTACTTTCCTGGGTTGTCTTGAGAACCAGATGAGAAAATATATATAAACTGCTTTGCAAACCTGAAAGTACTATATAAAGGTCTACTATTTTCTTCATTGTATAGATGGAGAAATAGAAGTTTGTCAATTGCAGAGAATTACATTACTAGTAGGTTTCAGAGGCAGAAATCAAACCCAGGTTTTTCCTGAATTCCAATTTCAATGCTATGACTCTCTTAAAAATCAGGGAAACTGTATTCTTAGAAGAAGCATGCATTTATTTAAAGCATCTTTTAAGATACAAATGGGTTTGCTCTATGTGGATAGATACATTCACCTTTGGCTAAAATATCCAGTGGTTTTGATAATTCTAAGTTTCATGATTTATTTATTTACTTGAGGTATGGCCATTTCATTTTTATTTCCTCAATTGCAATATTTATTTTTAGAAGAAGAAAATTTGTAACAAGAGCAGATCCTCCTTTTTTATATAGGTCAACAGTATTTAATTCAAATATGCCACAGATCATATCATGCCCTTCAGTATATACAGAGTTCATCTTTAATGTGAGAATGAGACTGGTACCCCAAGCATTTTAGCAAGAGGCATACACATAGCAGCTAGGGGGCACAGTGAATAGACTACCCAATTTGAAGTAAAGAAGACTTGTCATCCTTAATTCAAATCTGACCTCAGACATTTTCTAGCTATGTGACCTTGGGCAAGTCACTTAACCCTGCTTGCCTCAGTTTGCTCATCTGTAAAATGAGTTGAAGAAGGAAATAGCAAACTGCTCCAGTCTCTTTGCTAAGAAAACTCCAAGTGGGGTCACAAAGTCAGACACAACTGAAAACAACTGAACAATACACATAGCTGTCTAACTTATATCAAACTGCTTGCCTTCTCAATGAGGTGGGAGAGGAAAGAGAGAGGGACAGAATTTGTAATTCAAAATTTCAAAAAAGAAGGATAAACCTGGGAGTCAGAATAGACTGAGGTTCAAATATTGTCTCCAGATAATTACCTGCTTATCTAAAGTAAGCCACTTATCTTCTGAACCTCAGTAATCATCTGTAAAGAGTTGGGTAACACTGCTTGGGCTGCCTACTTCACAGAGTTGTCGTGAGGAAAACACAAGCACTTCAAGGGTGAATTTATCCCTTTTACTTAGGAAATTCTGGACTTTCCAATTGACTTGGGAGAAAGGAAAGTGGTGCTCTGTCTCCTTTTGCATAGAGAGAGAAGCTAGATCATAGAGATATACCAAAAGGAATAAAATGGGCAATAGGATTGAATTGATAACAATAGCAAGCCTTTGTATAGATAGAGCTTTAAGGTTTGTAAAGTGCTTGGCAAATATCTCATTTTATCCTCATAATAATCTTTGGGAGATAGGTGCTATTATTATCTCCATTTTCCAGATGAGAAACTGAGCCACAGGGTTGCATTTGAAATACTATTTTCTTGATTCCAGGTTCAGTATTCTATCCACTTAGGTTTAATCTAACGCATATTTATTAAGCATTTTATTAGGTGTAAGGCACTGTATTTGGCATTAGTAATACCAAGACAAAACTTGAAACAGTCTCTGCTCTCAAGAGGCTTAGGGAGATATAACATAAAAAACACATATACATATAAATAAATTACATATATAATATGTATGCATAATATACACATGAATTATTTTAGGAAAGAGAGAGCAGTAATAAACAAGGTGATCCAGAAAACATAGGAGGGGATGCTTGAACTGAGCTTTGAAGGAAGCTAGGAACTCTCAACACAGTGGAACCTTATATTAAGCTTTTTTTTGTCTGCCATGTTTAGCTGTTGACTAATATTGACTTTGTGGGACACTGAGACCCCCAGATCTTTTTCTGATGAACTGGGGAGAAGCAAGCGGGGAAGGGACAAGTATTTATTAAGTATATTTATTAAATATATTATTAAATGTATGCCAAATTCTATGCTAAATAAGCACTTTACAAATATTATCCATCGAGATCCTCACAACAACCCTGGGAGGCAGGTACTATTTTCCCCATTTTGCAACTGAGAAAACCAAGGCAGCCAGAACTAAGTGACTTGCCTCAGGGTCATATAAGCTAGTAAGTATCTGATGTGGAATTTGAAGTGATAAAGGAAATTTTCTCACGTGGGTGATCCTATGCCAATGAAACTGGGTCCAGGCCCTGTCCATCCCTAGATTCAATCTAATTCAGGCTTATTCATTTAAGCCTATTGTAATCTTTTGGAATCCTGACTCCAATATATGTTACATAGCCCTCTCTGTTTAGAATCATTCACTAATTCCATAATCCTGGCATCTATGCTTTTGTACAAATCATTAATTAAAATGGTAATCAGCATGAAGTTAAGCACAAATACCCCTGAGCACTCCAACTAAGTCATCCTTCTGAGGCTATCTCAAATCTTTCATTTCTACTCTTTGGGTCCAGCCATTTATTGAGCTCCCAAATCTACTACTTAACTGTTCAATCTAGTTCACATTTCTTAATCTTGTCCTTTCAGAATAGCACCGCTCAAGTTCTTTCCTAAAATATAGATAAATTATTACAGCAATATTCTCCTGAGCCATCAGCATGGTATCTAACTGGTTCTTTTTGATTAATAGTTCCTTTGAATGAATGGACGTATGTCCATATTTATGTCCAAAGCACTGTGCTAAATGCTGGGAGTACACCTACAAAAGTAAGACAGTCCTTGCTATCAAAGGGCTCACTTTCTAACAGAGGATACAACACAGATGAAAGGTTTCAGTTCCAAGTCAGATGGAAAAGTCCCGTAGTTTTTGGTGCATAGCAGCAAAATACATGTTATTACCACTTATTTAATGACATTATTTAATGTCACTGCTCCCAGGCATCTTGGGTTCTGGGTCCCGGGCTGTCATCTTATCTAATGTTCACCAACTAACCCTTCAATAATAAGTCCAGAATTTTATCAAGAATCAATCAACCTTATTGACCTATAGTTTATAGGATCAATATCTTCCTTTAATTTTTTTTGACAACTGGTATAAAATTTTTCCATTCCCAATTCTTTGTCATTCATTGACAGTAGCTCAGAAATCATATCTCTCACCTCTTCAGGACCCTGGGAGGAAGTTCTTCTTAGCCTGGTGATTTCTGCTTATCAAGGACAACTTGATGTTATCTCACTATATCCTTCCCTGTCTTGGGTTTTAACTCCCTACTAGCAATTTTTGCTTTGCTTTTTTTTCCAGTGTAAAAAAAATTTACTCTCCCTAGGAAGGAAAATAAAGCAATATGAGAACTGAGTAGTTCTGCCTTCTCTTATCATCATGCCATCCATCCTGAGCAACAGTAGTCCTATCCCTTCTTTTATTCTCCTCTTTTCCCTTGTGTTTGGCTTACTACTAATACATGTTTGGTTTACTAGTTACTAGTTTTGGTGATAGTAGATACAGGATCAAGCTGATTTTTTTCTCTTATGTACAAAATACTTTGAGTACTGGATTTCTCCTAAGTGCATAATACTACATCTGAGACACTGCTAGGCACTGGAACCACAAAGACAAGAATGAACAGTATCTTCCACTTGAGGAGCTCACATTCTGTTGGGAAATGTTTAAGGAGCAATTATTGATTAATATTAACATATTAAATAAAAACACATCAATTAATATTTATTCAATTTTATTCTTCCCCTCCAATCTTCTGGTATACATTTTAAGTCTAATGCAAAGAGAAGTGGGTACATATGTTTTTGAACCTTTCAATTACCTCCTCGGAGCAGATGAATATTGAAAAATTATACCCTCTGGAAAATTTATATCATCTCTAATTTTAAATCCCATCTTATGCAATGCAACATTTCTTTACTGTGGCTTTTTTTACTTTTTATTTATTTATATATAAAAATAATATATACTATAATATATAATATGTATTTATATATATTAAATATTTTATACATTTTAATTATTTATTTACTGTGTGACTTTGCACTCTGCAAAACAAAATACCCTTTTCTCAATAGACTCTCCCTTATTATAGCTTATCAAAAATATTTTTAAAAGCAAGGAATAGTTTGCCTGTCAGATTTATGGAGAGGGGAAGACTTTATGACCAAACAAGAATTAGAAAGCAGTATAAAATGCAAAATGGATAATTTTGATTACATGAAATTGAAAAGCTTCTGTACAAACAAAGCCAATGTAACCAAGATTAAGATGAAGTGGAAAATTGGGAAAAAATTTTTACAACCAATGTCTCTGATAAAGGTGTCATTTCTAAAATATACAGAGAATTGAGTCAAATCTATAAGAATACAAGTCATTCCCCAATTGATAAATGGTCAAAGGATATGAAAAGGCAGTTTTCAGAGGAAGAAATTAAAGATGTCTATAAGCACATGAAAAAATGCTCTAAATCACTATTGATTAGAGAAATGCAAATCAAAACAACTCTGAGGTGCCACATCTCACCAGTCAGATTGGTTAAGATGACAAAATAGGAAAATGACAAATGCTGGAGAGGATGTGGAAAAATTGAAACACTAATGCATTGTTGATAGAGTTGTGAACTGATTCAACCATTCTGGAGAGCAATCTGGAGCTATGCCCAAAGGGCTATAAGTGATTTCATACCCTTTGACCCAGCTATACCACTTCTAGGGTTGTATCCCAAAGAGATCATAGAAGTGGGAGGAAGACCCATATGTACAAAAATATTTATAGCAGCTCTTTTTGTGGTGGCAAAGAATTGGAAATTAAGGCGATGCTCATCAATTGGGGAATGCTAAACAAGTTGTGGTATATTAATGTAATGGAATATTATTGTGCTATAAGAAACAAGGAGCAAATGGACTTCATATTTGCCTGGAGAGGCTTATACAAATTGATGCTGAGTGAGAAGAGCAGAACCAGGAGAAATTTGTACACAATTACAGACACAACGTATGTGTGAGGACCAACTTTGATAGACTGGACTCTTCTCAGCAATGCAGGGTTATAAGTCAACTCCAAAAGACTCATGATGGAGAGAGATGTCTACATCCAGAGAAAGAACTAGAAAGAGCTGAGTTTGAAACCAGATTGAAGCAAACTACCAGATCTTTTTCTTTTTCTTATTTGGTTTTGTTACCTCTTTCCCATTTTTCATTCCATCTGATACAATACGTCTTTATACCCTGACTAATGTCTAATGAGAAACTATTTGCAGATCCTATATTTGATTGTATGCCGCCATGGTGTGTGTGTGGGGGGGGGGAGTTGAGGGAGGGGAAGAAAATTTGAAACTCAAGGAATTGTGGAATTGAATCCTGTAAACTAAAAGTAAACAAACAAATTAATAAAGACCAAAAAATTAAAAAGAAAAAAGAAAAAAATTTAAAACGCTACTGTGGCATGATGTAATAAGAATGTAAATTTTAAAGATCTTCTCTGTGCTTGGAAGCAGGGGCTGGAGCTGTGTGAGGAGAAGGATACCCCTCCCCCCCCTCCAGAGAACTTTATTTGAACTCTTGTTTTGAATTGAGATGATAATGCTATGTACTTTGTGTTTGTTTAAGGGCCAGTGGCCACTTTGGTAACTTTAGTTCTGTACTTTGAAAATGTGACCTAAGAAATGTTCAGAGCTAATTCAAAAGTAAATTGTCTATGCTATGGGCATGAAAGATCTTGGGGCCAAATGTAATAAGAATGTAAATTTTAAAGATCTTCCCTGCCCCTAGGCTAAAGTGCACCAGAAGCCTGGGGAGGCAGGCTTGTTTTTCAGTTGATACTTTTTGATTGGCCAGTGGGTCCAAAAGGTTGTTACATTCTCTGAGCCAGGAGAAGGCTATATAAGCCCTGATGTGTAGCTTTGTTTTGGGACTCACTTTGAGAAGTGTTCTGTGATTTGATCTGAATTCTGGGAAGCCGTTGTTGAGAGTCCCCCGGCTTTGAAAAACCCAGAATGTGGAAACCCAGATGTTGACTGGGTATGGATGTAATGGTTGGACAGTTTGGAAATCTGTCTACTTGATGTTTCTGTCTTGATAATTATGCCTGTATACTTTGAGGTTCAGGGTGCTGACCTTTTCTCCTGAACAAGGTAAACGATATATGTCTGACTGATTAAAGTAAGCTTGTTAACCCATTTTGAGTTGCTTTCCTTTAACAAAGCAGATCCAAGAACCTGTGGTAGCTGCAAACCCTGAGGACGCTTGGGGTGCTTGCTGCTACACTACTGGGCCTTAAAAAACAATGAGCTTGATGGACTTAGAAAAATATGGATAGAGTTGCATGAAATAATGAAGAGAAAAATGAGCAGAACCAAGAGAACATTGCATACAGTAACAGCAACATTGTTTTAAGAAGAACTTTGAGCAAATAAATCATTTCAACTATTATAAACATCCAGATTAAGTACAAAGGACATATAAATGAAGATGCTATCTCAATCCAGAGAAAGAACTGATAAATAGAAGTATGTATAGAATGATTTTACATATACATATATATATATGTGTGTGTGTGTATACAAATAGGCATATACATATACACACACATACTTATTTGTGTCTAGTGGTAGTCATTTCTAGGGCAGGGGAGGGGGGAGGGAAGAAAAAAGAGGAAAAAAAGAAAAAAGAAATTTACATAGCACCTTTATTATATATTTAAAAGGCATAGTAAGTTGTACACAATAGATTTGCTGTTTCATGTGCAATCATCTTTTTTATTATACTGCATTATGGAAGTGCTTATTTTATTCTATAAACTAAAAGTTAAAATTTTTTTTAAACCTACTGTGTACAAAGCACTGTGCTAGGTTCTAGGGATATACAAAGTTTAGATAATATACAGTCCCTTCCCTTAAGGAACTAATGGAGCAAAAGACAGTAATATATGTGACTAGGACCTATGTTTGGTGAGAGGCTATCCCCGCACATGTAGCATGGGGGTATCACTGTATGATTTGAAGGGAGGTAGAATAGACATCTCTAGCCTCTTCTCTCTCCTCCTACCCCACTCTTCTCTAAGAAAGACTTTAATTCCTGACAGGAGGAGAGGGAAGTTGGGGCCAACAGAAGCTTGGCTGCTCTGCCCTCCTGAGAGAGAGAAGGAGAGAGAGAGACAGAGACAGAGAGAGACAGAAAGACAGAGACAGGGAGACAGAGACATAGCAACAGAGAGAGACAGAGAGAGAGACAGAGAGTATTAGGCTAAAGTTCTATCGATTTGTTTCCTTAAATAATGCTAGTCTAAGGGATGTGATTTTTTCTGGTTCAAGTTAACATCTGATTGCTGTTCATTTGGGAGAGAGGGGATATAGGACCCCAAGCTTTAAATCCAAGGCTAGACCCTCCTTCCCACCAATTAATTATCAGTTCTACAATGAGCACACATAGCAATTAACAGAGAAACTCATTTATCCAATTCAATAGCAAAACAGAAATCAGAAAATGCATATGAGGAGACTATATACCAGACAATACAGAATGAAGGAATTCTCCTTTTTAAGTGAGGTAACTCAGATCAATCAATACAAATCCTGGTGTCACTCAACTCTCTAATGTAACAAGCTGAAGGCAGGGAAGTGATGGGGCTGGCCAGCGCCTCTGATATTGGCTTCTTCCCAGAGTCCTTTCCTTCAGTAACCTGAAGTGGGGTTGGCATCTTCCATCTCCTCTCTCAAAGCTGAAAACCAGACATTCTCAGAGTCTGAAGAATCTCAGCAGAAGTAGGTCTAAAGAAAACTGATGAAGACCTGATCTCTCCTGCTCTCACCAGTTCTGCCCTGGCCCTGACATGGCTGTGCTATTAATTTCTACCAATATGGAGAGAGTCCCATACTAGTGGACTTTGAGGTTGGAGTGACACATAGATGACACAATATAAATGATATGTAATATTGCATGATAAATACTTTAGAGGATTACAAATAAGGTGTTATGTGAAGTCTGAGGGAGATCAGGGGATCAGGGAAGGTTTTTTGGAGAAGGCTGTACTTGAGTTGGATTTTCAAGAATGGGAAGAATTTCAAGAGGAGAAGATGGGAATGGAGATATCCCAAGCATAGGGAAGAGTTTGAACAAAGACAAGGAGTTGTGAAGCACAGTACATATGGAGAAGGGGGAGGGAAAAGTGCAGGGTGTTGTCAAGTTTGACTTGAGTATACAATATGGAAAGTAGTAATATGAGAAGTTAGCAGGCGTTTATAGAGTGGGTACCCAGAGGTTGATATCCTTGAATGCTAGGCCAAAATGGTTTTTTTTATTATATTTTAGGGTTTTTTTTTTCAATCAATGGATATATACTTTCTGTCTCTCCCACCTCATCCTTCCCAGTGAAAAATAAAGAAAAATAAACCCCCTGTTATAAACATGTATACTTAAACCCAACAAATTCTCATATTGCTCATGTCCAAAAAAACTATGCTTCAATCTGTACTCTGAATCCATCATTTCTCTGTCAGGAGTTGGATAGTATGTTTCATAATAAGTCCTCTGGAATTGGTCATTGTAGTGATCAGTTTCTAAGTCTTTCAGTTGCCTATGTAATAATGTCATTATTATATAATCTGCTTTCCTAATTCTGCTCACTTCACTCTGCATCAGTTCATACAAGCCTTCCCAGGTTTCTCTGAAACCATCCTTTTCATCATTTCTTACAACACAATAGTATGCAATTACATTCATACACCATAATTGTTCATGTCGTTCTCCAATCGGAGAGCACCCCTTCAGATTCCAACTCTTTGCCACCACAAAAAAAGAGCTGCTATAAATATTTTTATATATATGGGTCCTTTTCTTCTTTCTCTGATCTCTTTTTGGGTAAAGATCTAATAGAGGTATCATGACGTAAAAGGCACACACCGTTTAATAGTTTTGAGGGTATGGTTCTGAATTACTTACCAGAATGACTGGACCAGTTCACTGTTCCAGGAACAGTTAGGCAAAGGAGTTGGAATTTTACTAGGGAAGCAATAAGGAGCCCCTGAAGATTCTTAAGTGGAGGAGTGACAGCCAAATGCATGCAAAGGAAAATCATTCTGTTGGTGGTTTGAAGATAGATTAAAGTGTTGGGGGGAAAGATCAGTTTAGTGGCAGAGATCTTAAGTTCATGTTTGTATACACTGAGGTTCCAGGAAGACATCTAGGTAGAGATGTACTACAGACCATTTCAGTTTCTGCGTTTCTCCAATGTGTTGAACATTAGCCCTCCATCCTTGTCTTCTCCAATTAAAGCCCTACCAATTCTTTAAAGCCCACCCAAATGCTGTCTCCTCCAGAGATGAGTGTCTGGAGTTAAAATGAAAAGTGATTCAACTCCCTTTCTATGGACTGCCTTCCTTAAGAAAATTTGGTTTCTTATTGTGAAGGTACCAGCTGGTGCTCTTCTGTGAAAGTTAGAAGCAAAGGAGGAGGGACCCCAGAGCACATGCAGAGATGAAAAGACATCTCAGTAAGTTACGGTCATATGAGCGGGGCATGGTCACACCTGTGGTTTCTTGTCCCATTTTAGTAACAAGAGTTTCACTTCCCTTCCTGTTGTTCCACTTGTGGTTCTTTACCCTTACCACACATGTAACCTTTTTTCCTTTTAGTAGAATAACTATCTTATTCTTTGTCCTTCGTTCTCAAAGAGGACCTTGACATTAGGGAGGTGATTCCATGACATACAAGTGAATCGGATTTAAGTGAGGGAGGGCTGTGCAAAGTCACCAGCCTCACTTTCTCCTCCAGAACCATCTGGGTCCAGTGGCCAGCTAGAGATCAGGATGACTGGAGATGGCTCTGGATGCAGTGGGAGACCTTAGCTTTTTTAATCTAAAAGATTTCCCAGGTCTCAATTTAACTGAGGAAATGCTCACTCAGTGATTAAGGCTACATAAGAAATGAGGCAGAGAATTGTCTCTTTTACCTACTTAAAAAAAATCAATTTGGGAAGGAGAGATCCTCTGGGTTTCTGGACAAAACAGAAACAATTGCTATTTACATTCACTTTGAGCCAATTAGGGCCCAAACAATGACCAAGGGGTGGGGGTGGGGGGCTTTCACCTGGGACCTATTGTTGGTCAATGTATGAGACCCAGAGTGATTTGGGTTAAAAGTATGGTATGTAAGAAAGGTATTCAGGCCACAAACAAAATGAGGCCCAATATATCTAGTGAGGTTTCAGTGATCAAAATTTACATTCTTTTGGGCAGAGCACCTGAAGGTAAGGATGTGATACCCTAGGTGAAGAAGGGAAAGAAGAAAGAGACACAGAGTCAGAGAGACAGAGAAGGAAGGGAGAGAGGGAGGAAGGAAGGAAGGAAGGAAGGAAGGAAGGAAGGAAGGAAGGAAGGAAGGAAGGAAGGAAGGAAGGAAGGAAGGGAGGGAGGGAGGAAGGAAGGAAGAAATTGTATTACCCAACTGACCACTTCCAGGTGTATCTTCAGTGGGGAAGCTCCACCAGAGGACTGCTGGCTGTGAATAGCTTTAAGGTTCTGATCACATACTATAGTGAACTCTCTATTTATTCAGCAGTAAACTAAGGTAAAACATTCAAAGAAACCAAAGTACAACATTCACAATGATTTTACATAACAATTTAACACTAAAGTGGCCACATAATTTTAAATAAAAGATATCATTCAGTAAGTCTTTAACTCAATCATCCTTAAGGAGAAACCCCCCCTTAAGGGATACAAAGTACAAAGGTCACATTGTCTTAATCTCTCAGTCAAAAAGTCTTCTTTCTTCTTGATTGGAGAATAGTTTCCAAGCATTCTTAAGATACAAGGTACCAAGTTCTCCCACCCCCTAGGCCACAGTAAATTATGATCTTCTCAGTCAACACTAGGTACCCAAGGAGAGGTCTTTTCATCTTGGCTCAAGATTGGCTCCCAGATTCCATGGTTCCTCTTCTGTGTATCCAGCTCTTACCTGAATCTACCCAACTGTCACCTGGATTTACAGGTAGGCAACTCTCAGCTCCTTCTCCGGTTCCCATTCCATATTGAAGCTCACAGTGTCCAGTCCACCTCAAGTCCTTTGCAGTTTCTGTTTCTGGAAAGACAAAGCTTAACAGAGCCAAAACAACATTCATTCACATTGCCATCATCAATTCACTGTCTGCCTGTGATATCAACAGAGACCCACAAACAAGGTCTGAGAAGTCAACAGGAATCATCAGCAAAGTTCCAGGACCTCTGAAACCTTCCTCCAGGACTTCTGTAAACAGACAGCAAGAAAATCCTCTTTCAGGGCTTCCAGTAAGGTCCCAGGGCTTCTTACAAAGCATCACAAACACAAATCAAAACAGACAAATAGACAGAGTGCCAGTTACCACAAGTGCTCCCTTCTCAGTTTTGCTCTTTCTCAGCTTGTGCTCCTCCTCATATATATATGGTGGTTCTCCTTCCTGTCCCACCCTTCCTGTTGTCATTGCTGTCATTCCTCCCACCTTCAAATCACAAGGGGCTCAAACAAGTGCTAAATACTTAAATAACTGAAACAAGGTGCTAAGTACTCATTTGCTTGCCATTACAGGAGGCGATGTCATGACATGCAAGTGAATTGGATTTAAGGGAGGGAGGGCTGAAAACTACCTTAATGATAATGAGATAGCATTTTGTACAGCTTAAAGCCCTCTGTTAATGTTAGTTGTTATCATCAATGTCATTAGCTGACATTTTAACTAGCATGTTAAAATTTGCACAGCATTAGCTATACACATCTCATTTGATCCTCCTAGCAACCCTGGGAGATGAGTACTATAGCTGTTATTATCCCCATGTATAGATAAAGAAAACTGAGACTCAGGGAGGTTAAGCTATTTGCCACTAGGAAGCATCGGAAGCAAGCCTGTGCTCTTTCCATTGTGTATATTCCACCATGCTTCCTTTCTTCTCTGAGTAAGGAACATAAATTTGAAGAGGTACTCAGAGAAGCAACATACATAGAAAAACCAGACCTGAGTGTATATCTTGCCTGACACACAAGTCACTTAACCTCTTAGTGTTCTAGGAAACTCTTTAAACTAGAGACAAGGTGCCAATTTGGAGTTTTCTCTTCTTTATCCCAACACAATCACAAGTCTAGTCCATATCCTTACCATATATTATCCTCTGCCTGGGGAAACATTGAGAGATCAAAAAATGCAAGAGGAAGAATCTTAAGACTTGGTGGGCATGGAGGAATTCATCTTAGTTGCTCTCATCAAGGGAGATTGAGTGTTGCTTTCTCAGAAACCCTATTCAAGAAAGAGCTTTACTCCACCCTGGCTGTGCTGGTAGACCTTTTGGCAAGTTATACTAGATTCTGCATTACTATTCGAGCTGGTATCCCAGAGATCTTTGCAATTGGCTGATACTCTGTGGTGATAATGGTGGTTTCAGTTCCTTGAGACAAATAGGGGGCACCTTGTCAGGTCTTGGTGTTCTTATTTTATTCCTGCTGCCGCTTCCCTAGAAAGAGTTTAATTTTCTCCTAGTCATTCTTAGCAGACTAGGCAAGGCAGAAATAGACCCTGAAATATGACACATAACTTTTAAGAGATCGAAGCAGACTGTGAATGCCAGCATTTCTTCAGCACAGATTTTAACGTTGCTTCATCAAGAATCGTTTTATCCAAAGTGCAGCCTGTTAGACTTTCTGCTTGACAACACCAGAAAGGAGCAGTATCTGGTAGGAAAGAACATGAGAAGGGTGAGAGACAAAGCCACTCTCTTTATGAGCAGAAGGCTTTTCCAGCTCAGTCCTTGAATGAAAGGGGTAAAACCATCCACTTTCATGCAAAGGACAAAAATAAATGGCCCACTGTGAATATCAACAGAATGTTCCCTTCAGAGAGAGCATGACTTTGGGGAACAGACCCTGGATCTCATTCAAAGCAAATATGCCTATGGTGTTGTAAAGTAACTCCTTAGGGTCTAAACAGCTTTGATGGTTTCATGATTTGAAGGAAAACTCATTACATGATGATGATCATGAACTGATCCTATAACATTTTCAAAGCACTTTACATATATCAACTAATTTTAGGCTTAAAACAACCCTTTAAGGTAGCTACTACAGATGTTAGTATCACCCTTTTATAGAAACTGAGGTTCCAAGGGTGTAAGCAACCTATCACCACACAGTTTTTAAGCATTGGATTTGAACCCAGGCTTTCCTTACTACAGGTCCAATACTCTTTGTCAACTACACCAGGTTGTCTCTGATACTGGGGGAGAAAGGAGTGGACAGCTCTACAATCCAAGTCTATTGTAACTGTGTTAGGATAGTCATTACCATTTGCATAGCATTTAAAGGTTTGTAAAACACTTTATACACATTATCTCTTTGTTCCTCACAACAACCCTTTGAGGTAGGTGCTATTATCATTCCCATTTTATAGATGAGGAAACTGAGGCTGAGGGATTGGGTGATTTACCCAGGGTCACACAGGTTTTAAGTCTCAAGAGGTAGGATTTGAGCCTAGGCTTTTCCTAGCTCCAAGTTCAACATATACCACATGGCCTTTGATACTGAGGGAATAGGATGAGTTAAATCCATAGTCCAAATCAACTGTGTGTTTAGCAGATAGGGCCTTTTCATTAATGATCAAGGATATGAAGCTGGGCAATTTATTGTTTGCTTGAAGAAGAACACTGGGGACAAAGGGGCATATTTAATTTTGTTTATTTGACCAGAGGAGAGAAAACACGTTCTTGGCCAGGAAAAATGTTCTCTTCAGAAGGAAAGAAGAGACTGAGTTGTTTCTCTCTGCTGAGTTCGTTATTCTAGCACTTAGCACAATGCCTGGAACATAGTAGGTACTTAATAAATGTTTATTGGGGCAGCTAGGTGGTGCAGTGAGTAGAGCGTTGGCCCTGGAGTCAGGAGGACCAGAGTTCGGTTCTGGCCTCAGACACTTAACACCCACACACAAGAAAAACTAGCTGTGTAACCTTGGGCAAGTTACTTAACCCCAATTGCCCTCCAAAAAGCAAAAATTAAAAATAAATGTTTATTGATTGGCTGCTACAGTTTGAAGGCTTTTCCATCTCCTGGCTACGAAGATATTCTGTAGATGTTCAAATGGACCAACTCAGATGATGATAGTGGTGGTAGTGGTGGAGGTGAGGAGAAAGAGAAAGGTCAGTACAGTAGAATAAACACTCACTTTAGAACATGTCTCATATATTCCCTGTTCTCTTCTCTGGCACTACGGTATGATGTGATCTATAACTAGAATATAATAATAAAAATATTGTACATTATTCAAATGGAACCAATTAGATACAAGTCAGGTTTGAGAAATCAAGTATCATTATGTATCAGGAACATATACTCAAGTAAGGAAATCCATGAAAAGGGGAAAATATGATGAAGAACATTCTGGTGAGGGTAAATTAAGAATGAAGTCAAAGCAACATGTGTTGGCATGAGTGGCAGAATTAGAACCCCATGTTTCCTGACCCTTACTCCAGTGATTTTTCCACTATACTGTATTGGTCTAGGTTGGTCTTTAAATGTCCTACTTCATTAATCATTCACACACACTTTCATAGACAGATGCTTTAAATAGTATGCTCTATCCATATCATTAGCTGAAAAGCAATCCCAGAATTCTTTGTCAACAGAAACACGTGACACAGAGAATGGGTCAAGAAGGGAACAAAGAGAGGAAGATCATTGGATATTTCATCTTTCTTCATAGAGTGCTGGCTCTGAAGGCAGATGAGTTGGGTTTACAACCTACCTCTTATGTTTAGTGCCCATGTGACCTTGAGAAAATTACTTGCCTTTGTTTTCTCATCTGTAAAATGAGAGGGTTGGATTAGATGGCTTCTGGGGTCCTTTTGAGCACTAAAGGTATAATCTTCACTCACCTATCCATCAAGGTCATCATTTATCTATCCACAATCATAGGTATGTATGGACTTATCAGTGCCCCAATCATGTTCCTACCATGGCCAACATCTTTTCCACTTCTCAGGTCAAAAACTGATAAAGGGGGGGTGGGTAGGTGGCACAGTGAATAGAGCACCAGCCCTGGAGTCAGGAGGACCTGAGATCAAATCTGGCCTCAGACACTTAACACTTACTAGCCGTGTGATCTTGGGCAAGTCACTTAACTCCAATTGCCCTGCCTTCCCCCCTCCAAAAAAAAAAAAAGCAAAAAAATTTTGATAAAGGGTTGTAAGGAAATTGTGGACAGCACGACACACCCAGCATACCTTTGAAAAACACCAAATTACAACACATTGTCTAAGAAACCACATTTTCGCCTGGACTGTCTTCCATGGGAACCTTGTCTCAGTGACTATTTCCCAGAGCAAGATTTTGAGAGGCACATTTAAATTGGTTCCTAGTCAGCAATTGTACATGGAAGTGTGTTATGAATAAGGCTCAGTATGTGGAGGTTACACATTAAAAAAAGAATAAAGTACAAATGACAATGATCCCAATTTTTCTTTGAATAACTAAATATATTAATTTGACCCACAAAGCTATCTAACTTGAAAGTAGTTGGCAAAGGAGAATTCTTCTATTTCTCTTCTTGGAATAGGCTCAAAGGACTCCCAAGAACTGGTGACCATGTCTCCTGACTGAGATTCTTGGAGAGTTTCTCTTCATATTTGCATTTTAGCCAGTTTATTTACATTTTAATCAGAGCAGATTACTTTTAACAAGATTATAGTTCTGGACCTATTCTAAACTCTATGACCTCTTTTAGTTAATGAGAGATCATTCCTTCCATCTGTTTTGTATTTATGCAAAGTTAATGTTTTTATGCTGATTACATGAATGTTGTTTATTGTCTCAGGCAGCCTCTATTTAAATAGCTCCAGAGAAGGCAGGGAAGCAATTTTAATAGTAAAAATAAATGGGGCAGTCAAGTAATTAATAATATAATGAAATTCCCTTCACAGGCATTAAAAAAACATGTAGGTTCCATTGTAAGGAGCCTGGGGATCTGTATTATGATACTCGACTTTCATCACACTCCCAGATGGATCATTTTAGTCCAGTAGATAGCAAGTGGTTTTCCAGGGTCAGTATCATCAACTGAGAATATGGCTGCACCCCCAAAGCAGCAATTAGTGTGAGCCCTCTTACTAGGAAGTGGTAGGAAGAGGTAACCCCCACGTCCCCTTCCTCTCCTATTCCAATTTTCCTTCCCTGGATTTAGAGGTGTGTGTGTTTTATCTACTCCCAAGCTTGTTAAAACCTGATTCAACCTTGTTCCAAGGCCCTAATTTCCTGCTAAATACCCCTCTCCAAAAAAAAAAAAAACCACTCTATTTTAATATTACATGGCCTCATTTTGAAATGATAAAAGAGGCAAAATACTTAAAATAGAAATGCAAGGTCCCTAACAAGGAATTAGAATAAATAGAAAACGCTCTCATATTCATTCCCAATCTTTGGGTTGCAAGTCCAATTTCTCTATATTCAAGCAAGCAAACAATTATTCAGCACCTACTATGTAACAGGCACTCTGCCAAATGCTGGTGATAGGAATTGCATCCATTAAGAGGATCAGGGCAGACTTCCTGTAGAGAAGAGTGATTCTTAAACATTTGTTATTGTTTTTCAGTACAGAATATTATTCTTTGCATTGAGGGATTAGGACACAGTGAGAGTTGGAGGCCTTGCACATACGTATGTGATGGCAAGTGTATGTTCCATACAATTTTGCAGCACATCTAACTGAAACCCATGGCACCAGTGTGAATCACTGATGTAGAAGGTAGTGCCTGAGAGATGAACTTTTTGTCCTTCAAAAGATTCTAAGAAGACAGAATGAAGAGGGAAAGTACTTTAGGCCAGTATAAAGGCAGGAGATAGAGCATCGTGTGTGAAGAACAAGAAGGCCAATTTGTCTGGACTGAAGGAAAGGAATAATAAAGCTAGAAAGGTAGGTTGAGGTTCTTTGTTTTTGAAGAGAACCAATGACATCATGGGTGATGTCCTGACTTGTGCATGAATCGGATTTAAGTAAGGCAAAGCTGCACAAAGTCATTAGCCTCACTCTTCCTGCGTTAACAGAGTCCAGTGGCAAGACAAAAGTCAGGACAACTGGTGATGGCCTGGGGTGGGGTGGATGACCTTGGCGTCTTTGATGTCTAAGCTCTAAGCACTCCATAGCACCTGCTTCAGCCACTTTCATGGCCATTGAATCAAATTGTTCTTATCTGCCCATTCCTTGGGGGAAGTCTTCATATATTTGGGATAGACGCATCCCTAACTCACCAATGGGTCTGAGATGTCTCGCACACCCTCAGCCTGGTTTAGCCCATCTGCTGAGATGGTTTACCAAGGTGTGGCTGCTGCTCATACTACAGCTTTTTGGATCCTTCTTGGAGCTGAGAGTTGGGTGAATTATGTGGACACCAAAGGGCTTGTAATGGGAATGCAAATTTGGAAGATCTTCCCTGCCCCTAGGCTAAAGTGCACCTGAAGCCTGGGATGGGAGGCTTGTTTTTCAGTAAATACTTCTTGATTGGCCAGTGAGTCAATAAGGTTGTTACATTCTCTGAGCCAGGAGAAGGCTATATAAGCCCTGATGTGTAGCTTTGTTTTGGGGGCTCACTTTGAGAAGTGTTCTGTGATTTGATCTGTATTCTGGGAAGCCGTTGTCCAGGGCCCCCCCGGCTTTGAAAAACCCAGATGCTGATTTGGTATGGATGTAATGGTTGGACAGTTTGGAAATCTGTCTACTTGATCTGTTTCTGTCTTGATAATTCTGCCTGTATGCTTTGAAGTTCGGGGTGCTGACCTCTTTCCCCTGAACAAGGTAAACTATATATGTCTGACTGATTAAAGTAAGCTTGTTAACCCATTTTGAGTTGCTTTCCTTTAACAAAGCAGATCCAAGAACCTGTATGGGCAGCAAACCCTGAGGACGTGCTTGGGGTGCTTGCTGCTACAGGGCTCAGCAAGCCTTCACACCAGAGGTGCTAGTCCTCCTGAATACCTTACACACCCCCGTCAGGTTGTAAAGGGCTTCTTGTGAACATATGTTCAGTTGTTTTTCACTTGTGTCCAACTCCCTGTGACCCTACTTGGGGTTTTCTTGGCAAAGATGCTGGAGTGGTTTGCCATTTCCCTCTCCAGCTTATTTTACAGATGAGGAAACTGAGGCAAACAGGGTTAAATGATTTGCCCAGAATCATACAGCTAGTAGGTGTCTGAGGTCAGATTTGAACTCAGGTGCCCCTGACTCCAGGGACAGCATTCTACCTACTGTTCTACCTATCTGCTCCTTTGTGAATGTGTAGATAATCATACATTTTTCACATCCATCTTCTTCTCAGCTGCTGGAGGTATTAGATGGGTGCCCTCTATGAGGTCTCCACATGCTCTGGCAAGTTGGTCATGTACCCCAGGACCTCCACTCTAGACCGCAATCTAGATCCAAGCAGGTTAAAGCAAGAGCTATTACCTCTCAGACTGGTGCTTGGTCCCCCTACACTCTGCAGGCCAGGAGCTGAAGCTGCCATGTGGAACTTGCTGGTTGTGCCAGTGTCTCAGCGGCTTCTTGCCCCAGGGGTAAAAGCCACGCATTCCCACTTACTGGGTCCCAAAGTCCAGACTGCACTGACCTCTCACTTTGTCCTTCGCATCTATGTATTGATAAATCTGGAAACGCCACTGCTGCTGCTGATCTGGAGGCCCTCTGGCCAGTGGCCGGTCAGGCCCGCCCTGGGCCTAAAGCCTCTGGGTGAGGCTGGGCTCCGCTTCCAGAGTGCTGTGCTGGATTCCTGCGGGCCTGCCAGGCTGTCCTCAGCGGGAGGTTAGCTTCTCTGTGTCATTTTGTGGGTTCTGCAGCTCCAAAGTTTGTTTAGAGTTCCCTTTCTACATGGATTGGGGAAGGTGGAAGCCGGAGACACTGGGAGGTCCTGCTTCTATTCCGCCATCTTGACTCTGCCCCCCCACATCCATCTTCTTCAAAGGTTCTATTTTGTCCTTGATTTCCTTACTTCTCAACCCTCTATAATAACTATGTTAAATTGTTTATTTTGTCCTTTGTGTTACTTTGACTCCTAGAATCCCTTAATCTTTTTTAACTTTTGCTTTCAGTGGCTGATTATGGGAATCTAGAATTTCTGACATGATTTTGTTTTCCATATTCTATGCTGAAAATTTTTTCGCCTTTAAATGGGCAAGATGATTTTTAAAATTTTCTACTATGTATAATAACTAGATATAATCTTTGTTATAATAATTGTTATAATCAGATTTTCAATAGCTTTCTCAAGTCCCTTCTGCCAGGGTGGTTTTTAACACTGATAATAGATTGGTCTTTGAGGGAGTTATTATTATCTCATTGTAGGTGGTGGCAGACTGTTTGTCTGGATCCCTCCTGCCCCTTTATTACCTAGATTGCTCTTCTAGGTTCATAACCATCTGCCTTGCTATTCAGTTTCTGTGGACTATATTTTCCAATATTTCTTACTTACCCAACATTTCACCTATTTCCTGGACCTGAACTATAACTAGGAATTTTTTCATCTGAGGCAAAGGTAAGAAGGATCCCTGGGGTGTAGGTTTAGGGGGAGAAAAGACCCTTCGAACAGTACTGTTAGTGCCACCTAAATTTCAGCATATCTTAGTTCTGGCCCTGGCCTGACCTTTGCTCTGACCTATGGGACCTACCTGATACCTACTGGGAGCTGTTCACTGGTCTCCAGGTAACCAGCTCTCTCTTAACCAATAGCTCTAGGCAATTGCCAGGCCCAACCTATGCCTCTATCTGACCCTGCCTAGTATTTGTTGCAACTTTGTCTTTTTGTTCTTGGTCTCAACTTCCCAACATCATCTACTGGATCTGTTTCCACCTTGGCATAGACACACATAAATTGTGCACCAACAAAAGGGTGACCACTGCAAAGAACCCTCTGTGTGCTCCAACCTTCTCTTCTCTAAAGATACCAGGGCTAAAGTGATAAGGATAACATGCCTCTCTACCTGAAATGGAAAACTGTTGGAAGGGATATTGTGGGAGAACAGTAAGAAGCTATTTTCTATTTCTACTGACAACTCAATAAAAGAAGGGTTTCAATTGCAGCAAAGGCGATTGAGACCAGATATAAGGAAGAAGATCCTATGATGAAAGTTAGCTTCACCCATTATCAACAGAGACTGTGGAATCTTAGGGATTTTTCAGACTAGAATTGAATGCAGTTTGCCTGGAAGGAAGTTTAGATGAAGCCCTACCTGGAGACCGTGGAATGGAAAGTCTAAGAAACTACCTTCTATTTTCCTCCTATCTTCTTTTTTCATTTAATTTGCCAATTAATGCACAATTACTTTTTCTTTCTGTTTCCTTCCCAACTTAAAAGAAAAATAAAAACAAAAAATGAAACTGTTGTAACTTATAGGAAACGACAAGCAAAATAAATTCTTTCATTGGCTGTGTCTAAAAATATCTATCTCATTCTGCTTTATCCTGTCTTCTTTACTAGGCTGTGTTTTGTAAGCTGGAAAAGGGAAAAGGATGAAATAATATACCCAAGGGGCCTTTGTCAAGGACAGTGTACCTTCAACAAAGGATCCTGAGCAAATAAGCCTTGGAGTCAAACTGTCCCTCTCTCCTTCCTCATTCTGATTCTTCAGAGGAATGCAGTAAAGTTCAGGTGTCCTCTCTGGCCATTAGCTGATCACCTAAATATACTCTGAGATTGCCTAACCCTGGTGCAAGCTGCAAATACAGTGCGGGAATTTTTAAACTAAAAGAAGGATTGAACATGAGGCAAAGCTGACTGTCCAATGAGTTATACCTCCTTCCCCAAATTACATCTCATTTTCTCGACTTCTATCATACCTACCCTTATGGAACCCACGTTAGTCTGAGAAATATGAAGAGTGAGTGAAAAATATTTTTTGGTCTCAAGTGCGCAAGTCGCTGGCAGGCCATATGTTGTTTTGTTTTAGTTCAGCTCTATGATTTCACTGTTATGGGGAATGTCCAATGGGAAAATTGTCTACTAATGCAGATTACACAACGTCTCTTCAATTTATAGTCTTAGAGAGTTGTCTAGGAAACTGAGAGATTAAGGGACTTGGCCCAGGTCACACAGCCAGTTTGTTTCAGAGGCAGGACTTGAAGTCAAATGTTACTGACCCTGTGATTTTTCTTTCTGCCACATGGCCTCGCACTATACTTTCTATAAACTGATCTTACCTTCTACCACTCTATGAAGCAACACTGCTCATAATTATCCATTACCCTTTGGGGGAAGATTTTACAAATAAGTTTATATTCTAAAGTGGTCTTGTCTTTGGTCATCATCTCTCTCTGCTTGGCGAATAAGGCAAGTGTTTGATGGCTTAGGCACTTAATTTTAGGCTTTCTTGGTCTCTTTGTTATGGCGATTGGTTTACATCAGCTAAACTCTTGTATATAATCATCACAATCGGTTTCATTTCTGCTATTACCCACTTATAATTTATAATTACTCATTTAATTAGCTCAGGATTGAGTCAGTTTGGTTGTGTAAGCCATAGCTTTTTCTCATTATTATTCTTTCTTTTAGCTTTTAGTCAGTTCTCCTCTGTGCTCTGACAAGTCAGTGGGTTGAATATATACGGATAATTGATTTAGGAATGCCTCCCACATCAATAATGAATCTTTTCCTGACCATTAAGATATAATCAATTTTATCTTTTGTGATATTCTTTTCTCAAAGTATTCGTGATGTGAAATCTTAAGACTTCTGTGCAGTCTATGAATCTTTGCCCTTTCCTTCTTCCTGACCCATGCTTTCCAAAATACCTCTCACAATTCTCATCCATTCCCACCTTTCTATTGAGTTATAGCTCATGAAACTATTTTTGAAGGGGTGGCTATGTTGCGCAGTGAATAGAGCACTGGCCCTGGAGTCAGGAGGATCTGAGTTCAAATCCAGCCTCAGACACTTAACTCTAACTAGCTGTGTGACCTTGGGCAAGTCACCCCAATTGTCCTGCCTTCTCCACTCCAAAGAGCAAACAAAAAAAAAACTACCCTATTTTTGAAGTGACTGAAGTAGTCATTGAAATTAGGAAAACAAAGAACAAAGTTTAGAGTGTATTATCTGTAACATTTCTAGTAAAGCTACTTAATGTGGTTCAGCAGAAAGAACATTGGATTTGAAGATGGATCAGGGTTCAAATCCCAGTTCTGCCTCTTACTCTCTGTGTGACTTCAGGCAAGTCATTTCATTTCTCTGGGACTCAGTGTCCACATCTGTAAGATCAGAGGATTCAGTTAGTTGACCTTGAAGGTCCCTTCTACTTCTAAACTTAAGACTTTATGATCCTATTAAATTCTCTTCTTATAATAGAGAGTTAATTTCTCAGGATCTAAGTTTCAGACTACAGATACGCTTTGTTTTTTAAACAGATGCATATGTATCTTTGTAAAAGTATAAATAGAATCTGTGTAAATTGAATCTCCTTGATTTAAAATTAATGTCAGGGACATATTGATTGATTTTCAACTGGAATTGGCTCTTGATTCTTTAGCTTGTCCCTTCTCAGTTTCTCCTCCATCTCCTCTCCAAGTTCTACCCCCATTCCCATCATTAATGATTTAGAAAGGGATCTTAAATAAGAGAGGAGTTCCCTGTTTAAAAGCATTTTGTAGGTGAATCCTTTTGTAAGTTGGATATCTCTGCCTTCCCTGAGTTCCCAGCCACCAGCTCCCAAGAGCCCTGAATTTATCTGGTTTGGTCATTTCTGATTTTGTTTATCTGGTGTTCAAGTTTGCAAGCACCTTAAGAACTTTGAATATTTTCCCTCTTTTTTATGAATCATTTTTCCCCAGGAGAGGCTGGTGGATTAGGGTTAGACTATTCTGGGGAAGCAGCTTATTTAAAACAAAATAAGACATACTGTATATCTGCTGCATATAAGGAACTCTGATCTAAGGGGAAGCTGCATACTCAGCTCCCTCCACCATCATTAGAGGAATAGTCATCATTAGGAAGAAGGACAGCCTGGAGTTATGGGACCACTCACTAATACATCTGAAATGAGAAGCTAGAGGTTTGAATACTGACTGCTTGGGCAAGCTAATTAGCCTTTCTGGGCCTCAAATTGAGCTTCTATAAATTGATTACATTACCTGTAGGGTCTCTTCTATCTTGCAATCCTATAATTACTGGATGGGAAATCAGAATTCCTGGGTTCTAGATTTAGTTCTACAATACTGACCTTCAGTAAGCCACTTCACTGGTATGGACCTCAGATTACTAAGAAATAAAGAAGCTTGAATAGATCATCTCTAATGTCCCTTCCAGACATGTTCCTTCTTTCCTAACTTTAAAAATATTTCTATATTGATTTTTTTAAGAGGAAGAGGGGGTAAACAGCATTTCAACTTGATAAGGTTCTTTTCTAGGATGACAGATCTCTTATGTAACCTGGAAACAGAAAATATTTCACGACCCTCTTGAAGAAGGCTGGCAGACACATTTCCTGAGAGTATTCTTCAGACAAACAGATCCTTCCTTGATAGCTTGACCTGCAAGCAGAGCAGAGCAAAGTAGGAAGACCATAGAGACCAATGAGTCAGGGGTATGGATCTCACACTGAAGCTGGGCCTGCTAATTTTAGAATTCTCAGCTCTGACTGTCTGACACCTCCCCACAAAGAAATCATTTAAAAGATCTGTCTTGTAGCTCAAGGTACCTATGGGGAGAGGTAAAGTGGGGGAAGAGACATTTTGCTTTATGTTTTACAAAGCTCAATCCCTGCAACATCACCGTAAGGCTGACAGATGACAGATGAAGATACTGTGGTAGAGACAGGTTACGTGACATGTTTACAATCTATCAACAAATATTTCTTAAGTAGCTGTTGTGTGTCCAGCACAGGGCTAGACATGTGGGATGGTAAGATGCTTCGGTTCTTTCTCAAAGAGCTAGAAAGGCTACATCTGGGATCTCAAGTTCTCCCAGGAGTTTGTGAGATGTTTTTCTTTCCTATTGCCATTGACTCAAGCTCCAACTGGCTGTGTTCTCCCGGTGTTAGGGTCTATATGTAGTGCAATGGGCCCATTTAACCACCTAACATGGATTGTTTAGGTTTTTGTTTTTTGCAAAAGGATGTTTACTTCAAATATATAATAACAGCAAACATAGAAACATCCTCCCTCCCCCCCACCTGGAAGGCACACTCTCCTCTCTACCACTTGGCTCTCTGGGGAAGGGCATGTCCTACAAAGAAGGGGTCTCACCAAGTTGTGACAGGACTGCCAGATGAGTTGGAGTCTTGGGTTTCTCCTTGCTCCTTGGGGCATTAATACTGTGATGGCTGAGAAACTCAGTCTGGACTCTGACTCCTAGACACTGGCTTGCTCTTCTGACTTGGCATGGTCCCTTACAAGACTCCTCAAATTAAGGAGTCACCAATTAAAGCCAAAAGAGAATGCAGCAAGAGGAGTTTGCTGGTGCTGACAGCTTTTTGAATGCCTCCATAACCAATCAAAGAGCTTTTTCTTCAACACATGGTTAGCTGATGGGAACTCATGACAGAATGCCTATGAATGCTCCACAATCTCTTTAAGAGTTTAAGTTTGAGGCAGCACCGGCCCTGGAGTCAGGAGGGCCTGAGTTCAAATCTGGCCTCAGACACTTAACATTTACTAGCTGTGTGACCTTGAGCAAGTCACTTAACCCCAATTGCCCTGTCTTCCCCCCTCCAAAAAGCAAAAAAAAATTTAAGAGTTTAAGTTCCTTAAACATAATTATGATTCTCCTGATAGCAGGCCTCCCAGATTCTCCATGTGGAGAGATACTGACCAGGGAATTCCATCACACAAAATGTCTATTACAAAGACAAAAATGAAACAGTTCCTGTCCTCAAGGAGCTTACATTCTATAGAGAGAGACAACAGCTAATAAAGACAATTAGTACATACCAAAGATGACATTGGAATTCAAGCATCCTAAATCTATCCACGATGCCACACTGAAGCTAGTCTGAATAATTCAGGTAAAAATTTCATCTCTGGCTGATGAATACTCATCTCCTACTAAATACCAAATACAAAATTAATTATGAAATTCTCTTTGCTTTAGTTTTTTCATCACAGGCTGTTGGATTTTTCCCTTAAAGAAAATTCTTTCATGTCTCCTCTCTATTTCTAATTTGTCAACACTAATCTAGAACCAGAAGCACAACTACATTCATAGGATGGTACGAAAATTATAGTATGATATAAAATCACTATGGTTCACAGGACAATTGTTAGCATGTTTGTTTGTTTTTTCTCCACTGTTACCAAATGATATGTAACCAGGGCTCCCACTTAACTGTGGGATCTTAGGATTGTAAGGTATCGAAGATAATCCTAATTGTACAAAAGCAATTTAAGCACCTGTTCCAATGCATACTTGGTATTCATAGACCATCGGGGAGTTACAAATCAAATATCAAAGTATTTAATTATAAAAGAAGAGGAAGATAATTCATAGAGAAATAAATTAGCAATATAATCATTCACAACAAAGCCACCCTAGTCACAAGATAGATGTTGCCTCCAAAAAGATCACATATTGGGAGAAAGTTCCAAGGGAAATGGGGAAACACACAATACAACTTGGGTCCCTGTATCAGAATTAAGATTTACCATTGCTTTTTAGATTCAAATATTCACCTTGGCTCCAAGATAAGCACGCTTCCTCTACATAGAGTTATTCTCATGGCTTTTTCTCCTCCAGTCTCTATAGCCTGAACTCATCAAGCGTATGTTGCAACCCCAGCATCTCCTTCCATAAATTGCATCCCACACCATTAAACTCTTCCAGTTCTCCACAAACTTCAGCTAACTCTCTATGGCCATATTATACTGTTAGCAACAGTGTGTTGGTAAATGTTTAACCACTGGCTTTCTGGAGGAAAAAAAATATGCAACCACTTTTAAATATGATCTTTATTATTAACATTTTTCCATCATGTTCTTTTTTTTAAGAGTGTTTTATTTTTCCCAATTATATGTCAAGACAATTTTTAGCATACATTTTTTTAATTTTTAATTTTTTACTTTTTGGAGGGGGTAAAGTAGGGCAATTGGGGTTAAGTGACTTGCCCAAAGTCACATGGCTAGTTTTGTGTTAAGAGTCTGAAGATGGATTTGAACTCAGGTCTTCCTGACACCAGGCCCAGCACTCTATCCACTGAGTCACCTAGGTGCCTTTGTTGGTGCTCTAGTGAGGCCTAAATCAAATTAAGCTTTTTTAATAAAAGAAACTAAGGAACATAAGGCTGCTCTGTGTTGCTACAGATCTTATTTGACTCCAAACTGTCAGCTAAATGTAGGATGGATTTTATTCTAATTTAGCCAATTTTAAGCTATTGAGAATTCAAGAGTGCACTGGTTTTCTTCAGTAATATAATTTTCCATGGAAAATTATCATGGTGGGAGGCAGCAAGGAGTATCCTACCTTGAATGTATCACCTACAACCCAATTTTTTAATTAATTTTTTTATTCTTAACTTATCAAACAACGAATAGAATGGCTGTTTGCATATGCAAGGTAGAACAGAATGAGGATTACACATGAAACTTCAAGCCTCTCTTCAAGTCACTGGCTTTTCTTTTTAAGTACATAATAAGATTGACTTATAGCCAATTTCAAATAACAACTCAATTCTGCTATAACTCATGTTTTGAAAATGTGAATTTGTTTCAACACCATTGATACATTAAGGAATATTATGAGCATGACTTGAATTTCAAGTTTGTTTTTGTGCAATTTCTTCTATAAGAAATAGCAAGAATGCAGAAAACTGTACCACTTCACAACAAATCACAAGATACAACTCTTCTGATGCCTACTTCTACAAGCTAACTTAAGTCTTTGTTGAGGTAAAGTATCATTTATTGTAAATCTTCTGGTGCAGTGGGAGTTATGATCAGAGAAGAGCTAGTCCATACCACCCTCTCTGACCCTAGTCACATTCCCATTGTCTTCCACCATGTCCAAACTGACATCCTGAGTTGGGCCTGCTCAATTAGCTTATGGATTCTGGGGTTCAGGCTGAGCAACAGCCAACACCAAAACCATTATTTATTGTAGTATTTGTGTATTTCTTAACTACGTAATGTGTATGAAATGGTCCTACCATTTTTTATTAGGTTCCTATCTATTTTTAAAAAATGTGTTACTGACAAAGCGTACAAGCATTTTGACCCTAGCCCCATTTCTCCCCATAAACTCTGCAATTTTTATTATGTGATTTTGCTTTTTTGGGGGGGAGGGAGGGAACGTACATATCTTATTATAGCAGAGATGCCTGTAAATATAGCTGAAAAGCATAGGCATCAACAAAAAGGGAAAACAGGGGCCTGTGTTAACACTTTGAATTTCACATGGTGTTCAGCAAAGACAGCTATATGGATTTGAAAAAGAAGAAACCTAGTATCTTCTCTGATCTTATTGACTCCTTCCTCACCCCATACCCTCCATAATCAGTCTTAGCTGATAATTTATTTTTTTTTTTTGCTTTTTTGGGGGGGAGGGCGGGGCAATTGGGGTTAACTTGCCCAAGGTCACACAGCTAGTAAGTGTTAAGCATCTGAGGCTGGATTTGAACTCAGGTCCTCCTGACTCCAGGGCTAGTGGTCTATTCACTGTACCATCTAGCTGCCCCTTTAGCTGATAATTTAGAAAATCAAGAAAATAATGCAACAGTTCTGACTGTGTCCACTACGAATGTTTAATACATAACCTTAACTGGGCTCTCACTGGAGCAAGACAATTCTTCTCTATCTCCCCAACTAACTTACTCTCCCACTCATCACAGTGATTGTTCCAGATCTCTTCCTCCCTCCTCAAACCTCCCATGGCTCCCCTTCTCCCTCATCTCTCTGCTGAGTACTGCCTACTCTTCTCCTTGATATTCTGTTTTCCCTAGATGGGGGTGGGGGGGGCACTGCTCTTTCCTGGTTCTCCTTCTGTCTGACCACTCCAATGCCCTTTACCAGATCTTCATCCAGGTCATGCCTACTAACTGACTTCTCTCCTAGTCCTTGACATTATTTCAATTGCTTATCTCATCAGTTGCCATGGATTCAAATAGTGTCTCTATGCTGATGACCCTCAAATCACCTTATCTAGTACTGATCTCCTGCTCTGCATCTCCACCTGCCTATTAGATATCTCAGACTGGATGGCTTGTAGATATCTTAAACTCGACATGTCAAACAACGAGCTCACTATTTTTCCCCAACCTTTCAAACTTCCTTATTAATACTGAGGCCACCACCATCTTCCCAGTCCCTCAGGTTTACAATCTAGATGCCATCCCTGACACCTCACTAGCTCACTAGCCCTCATCCTCATATCCAGTCTGTTGCCAAGGCCTGTCAGTTTTATCATTGAAATATCTTATGATCATGCCCCCTTCTGTCCTCTAACACTGCTGCTGATTTGGTCCATGCCCTTATCACCACATGCCTGGAGTCTACCTGTCACAGGTCTCTCTCTATTCCAGTGCATCCAGTCAGCTGCCAATGTGACTGTCCTAAAGCATGGTTCCCCATATCTCACACACACACACACACACACACACACACACTATGAACTCCAGTGTCCACCCCCATCTTTCTAGTCTTGTCTCACACACACTTTCTCTCTGTCTTTCTGTCTGTCTCTGTCTCTCTCTCTCTTTCTCTCTCTCCCCACATTCTCTTCAATCCAATGACATTGGCCTCTTTGCTATTCCTTTATCTCTTGGCTCCAGGCATTTTTACTAATTGTCCCCTATTCCTGGAATGTTCTCCCTCCTTTATCTCTACCTCCTGACTTCCCTGGCTTTTCCCAATTTCTCTTAAGTCTAATACCTTGCCCATGTTTATTACCCCCTATTTATCCTGAATATAGTTTGTTGGTACATAGCAGTCATCTCTCCTCTTAGATTGTAGGTTCCTCTAGGACAGGGACTGTCTTTTGCCTTTCTTTATATACCTGGCACAGTGCCTGATGAATATTAGCTACTTAATAAATGCTTATTAAATAACTACCTTAGAGATTTGAAAAAGAAAATACCTAATATCTACCCATATCTTGTTGCCTCCTACTCCACCCCATTCCACTACCTCCTCACCTGCCATAATCAATCATTCTAAAAAAAAATACCAGAGAAGGGAGGCTGGGAAAGAGACATAGATAGCATCACATCAAACAAGGGAAACAGAGATGAGTTGGAAGATGGAAACACAGTGAAAGCCCTTTCAGTGGGTGAAAGGTTCCTTGTCTAGTGTGCCATAGAGATAATTTTTTTCAGGTATGGGCTGACCCTCCTTCGGGGTTGACTTTCCCTCCAAAGCACATAGTAGGAGAAGTTTTATTGTTCAGTCGTCTCTGACTCTCAGTGACCAGGTTTGGGGTATTTTACAGATGAGAAACTGAGGCAAACGAGGCTAAGTGACTTGCCCAGGGTCACACAGCTAGTAAGTGTCTGAGGCTGGATTTGAACTCAAGTAGATGAGTCTTCCTGATGCCAAAGCCAGTGCTCTTTCCATTATGCCATCTAGCTGCCTAGTAGAGGTAGTGAGGGCCAGATTTTCTACCAGATTAGCTGTCTCTTCTCCCAGTGTGACCATCTGGGGCTGGGCACACTACCAGTGCCAAGCTGCTCCTGCCCCCCAGCTGTTTTTGCCCCAGCTGAAAGAATTACTATTTAGGATTCTGATACTCTCTCCTGATGGATGGCCAAGGCTAAGAATTTTATCTGTAGCCTCCAAATGTAACTAAGCAGACTGGCCTGTGTGGGGTTGGAATCTACAACCTGGTCCTCATTAGTACTACCTTTTAACCCCTTGCTAAATAAATAAGGAAAACATAATGATAGAAAATGGTCTTCAGTGACCTGTTGGACATATTCTTCAATTTGTTGGTTTTTACTTATTAGACCAAACTGGATTATTGGTTGGTCTAAGCTGGAAATTTGATATCGTAGCAGAGCCCTGAACTTGGACTAACTGGAATTAGGCTCTCTGCCACTTACTAGCTATATGATCTTGGGAAGGTCACTTAACTCATGGTATCCTTATCTATAAAATGAGTACAGCTGCTCTGCCAACTGCACAGGGCAGATCAAGTGACGAGCATTTTGGTTGTTGTTGTTTGTTTGTTTTTTAAATGAACTTAATCAACGAACAGGAATATTTCAATGAACAGAACAAGAAAAGAAAGAGAGGGCTGACCATGGATCTGAAGAGTTCCATCAGGAACTTTTGTGTTTTCTAAAAAAGCATCTAACACGATAGTAACAAGACAGCCCACCTGTCTGTGTCCTCTCTACTCAATTTTCTGTATTTTTTTAAGCAATTGGGGCTAAGTAACTTGCTCAAGGTTACATCGCTAGTTATTTCTGGGTGTGGTGCTGAGTATCTGAGCCCGGATTTGATCCCAGGTCATCCCGACTCTGGGGCTGGTGCTCTTACTCGCTGTGCTACCTGGCTGCCCCATTTTTCTGTATTTTTAAAATGTTTCCTCACTTCTAAATGTGATCTTGTTTCACTACCCATTAACCACAGAACTCCCACAAACACACACACACAGCAAGTCCTTTGTAACCATACACACCACACCAATATCAGTTATTGTTTCCACCTTCCCAGTCAGGGTGGTTTTAACATCTAGTCTCTCCTGCCTAGAAGTGCTTTCCTATACTAAGTATATTATTCTGCCTTGTCTGTCCCCTGAATTCAGACAGTGGGCACAGGTGATATCTGTTTGTAGTGTGGGCAACTCCCCTCCCCTCCCCCTCACCACATCCCCATGGTAAGTAATATTAACAGCTGTTGTTCAGATGAATGTGAGAACAGTTTGGCAATGAGGCGCACGTACACAGTAGATCTCAGTTGATACACTGCTGGAAGGCAGTCAACATCCCCAATGCCCTCTGCTAACTGTAAATGCATTGTCTCCTCGGTTTTACTATCAGTGGAAAAGCAATTGAAAAGGTCTTTTGCTTTTCAAAGAAACTCAGCTTTCTCTAATACCATTTCAGTCAAGAGTTTACTGCTCTGCCTCTGCCTTGGCTATTATTTCCACCCTGATGGAATCTGCTCCTTCTGCTCATGTCTCTGCATTTCTGTTAGACAAATGAATACTTGTA
>NW_027187313.1:2074333-2076984 GCF_028583685.1 Petaurus breviceps papuanus | reverse complement strand
TCTCTGTCCCTGTCTCTCTTTCTCTCTCTCTCTCTCTCTCTCTCTCTCTCTCTCTCTCTCTGTCTGTCTTTCTGTCTGTCTGTCTGTCTGTCTGTCTGTCTCTCTGTCCCTGTCTCTCTTTCTCTCTCTCTCTCTCTCTCTCTCTCTGTCTCTCTCTCTCTGTCTGTCTTTCTGTCTGTCTGTCTGTCTGTCTGTCTGTCTCTCTGTCCCTGTCTCTCTTTCTCTCTCTCTGTCTCTCTCTCCATTTGTGTCTGCTCTCATTTTCATTCTTCCCTCTGCTTCTGTCTCTTTCTGTTTCTCTCTATGTATGTCTTTATCTCTCTCTCTCTCTCTCTATTTCATCTGTCTTCACCTCCCTGCCTCCTCTCTCTTCCCCCCATCACATGTCTCTTTCTATCTCTATCTCTCTGCTCTCTCTCTCTGTGTATCTGTCTCTCCTTTCTCTTTCTTTCTTTGTCTCTTTCTCTGTGTATCTCTCTCTCTGTGTTTCTCTTTCTGTCCCTCTGTCTGTCTCTGTCTGTCTCTGTTTCTCTCTCTCTCTCTCCTTTCTCTATCTTTCTTTCTGTGTCTGTGTGTGTCTCTCTCTGTATCCCTCTCTCTGTCTCTTTCTGTCTCTCTCCTGCAGCTGAAATGAGCCATGTGGAAATGCAGGAGGCTAGATGAATGGACAGCTAAGAAAAAACCCTTCACCTGTACTGGGCCACTGGTGTATGTAACAAGGGGCTAATACAGTTATTATCTGTCAACAGCAAAAACAAATGAGAGTGATTATGTCATTCCAAATAACTTAGAAAGGACTGGCTTGCAGCAAAATTGTTAAATAAATGAAGTTTAATTTCAATGGTAACAGTGCAGAATCACTGTACACAGCAGAGGAAAGGAAAGATGGATTTGGAAGAGTGAATTCTGAATGTACTGCTTCTTCCCTGTATGCTTTGGGCAAGTCAGCTAAACTATTTGGGCCTCAGTTTCCAGATCTGTAAAATGAGGAGTAAAGAAACTAGGCTTCTAGTCCTGGCTTTGCCACCCTTCCCCCCACCCCCACCTTACTTCATGCCTAGACTATTTAATAACCTCCTGGTTGGTCTTCCTGACTTTGAGCAAACCACTTCTCTGCCAGTCACACAGGCAGGCCTTCAATAAACATACCTCAGCATCCAGGTGGTATGATGAATAGAGTGCTGAGCATAGAATCAAGAAGTCCTGTGCTTAAAGCTGGCCTTAGAACATTTGCAACCTGTGTGACCCTGGGCAAGTCACTTAACCTCTGTCTCCGTTTCCTCAATTATAAAATGGGGATCATAATAGCACCTACCTCCTGTGATGATCAAATGAGATCATATTTGTAAATGCGCTTAGCAAAATGCCAGTATATAGTAGGTGCTTATTCCCTTCCCCATTAAGTGTTTGCTGTGTGCCAGACATTGTTGTGCTAAGCACTGGTAATACAAAGAAAGGCAGAAAATAGTCCTTGCCCTCACAGAGTATATCTTCTAGTGAAGAAAAGAACATGCAAACATTTGTGCATACAAGATTATATAGACAGTAACTGGGAGAAAATTTTATTATATATTTGTATATCATATAGTATATAATATGTGTCATGTTATGTGTACTATATATGATAGACAATAAGCTATGTACCTAATATATTATACTTGTTCCATAGAGGTAAGGATAGGTAATCTCATAGAGAAGAGCCCAGGAAAGACCTCTGGCAGAAAGCAGTATTTGAGCTGAGTCTTAAAGGGAAAGACAGTAGCAGAGGTGAGAAGGCACAGTATTTCTGATATGGAGGCTAGCCTGTGAAAAGGTGCCGAGTTGAGAGGTGGAGTTTCTTATTCAAGAAACAGCAAGGAAGCCAATGTCATTGGATTGCAGAGTACGTGGAAGGGAGTAAAGTATGAGGAACTAGAAAGGTAGGAAGGGACCAGTGTGTGGAGAGCTCTGAAAGTCCAGCAAAGGATTTTATATTTGATCTTAGAGGTGATCAGTGGAGTTTATTGAATCGGATAGTGATGTAATCAGAACTGCATTATGGGAAAATCACTTTGGCTCCCAAGTGGAGGATGGATGACAGTGGGGAGAGACCTATGGCAGGAAGGCCAGCCAGGAGGCTGTTACAATAGTCTAGGCATGAAGTAAAGGGGGTTCTGCACCGGGGTGACAACTGTCCTCTTGGCTTCAGTTTTCTCATCATAACCTTGATGATATCAAAGTACCCTTCCAACTCTTCACTGATCATCTTCAATGACCTTATCCTGCCTCTTCAGGAACACAATGTGGTTGGTCATCCTCACCTTACCCGCCCCCCTCAAAAAACCCTCCATCTCCCCTTCTTTGGTAGATGACAAAATTTGTACTGGTCCTACCAGGGGCCCTACCAGGTAACACACACTATTACTATAGCATGTTCTTGTCTCCCTCACAACATTTATGCTTTGCGTGATGCATTTTGTGGGGATCTTCTAGAGACACTGGTATGTGAGACTGTCAAGGGTGCCACCAATAAGTGATGATATTTTTACTGTTACTTTTGAACACCTGAGTGTTCTTTCTTTCTTTCTTTCTTCCTTGCTTCCTTCTTTTTTCTTCCTTCTTTCTCTTCCTTCCTTCCTTCTTTCCTTCCTTCCTTCCTTCCTTCCTTCCTT
>NW_027187313.1:2071718-2074323 GCF_028583685.1 Petaurus breviceps papuanus | reverse complement strand
CCTTCCTTCCTTCCTTCCTTCCTTCCTTCCTTCCTTCCTTCCTTCCTGTCTTCCTCCTGAGTCTAGATCTTACAATGATCCTACGAAGGTCATCCTGTTTTGATTGACACCCAAATAAGGGAGCCCTAAATGATCTCATACCAAAATGGTGTAATGTTGAGTACTTTGTCCCCATGGTGAACTGGACAGAGTACCAGGTTTGGAATCAGGAACACCTGAGTTCAAATCCAGCATCAGACACTTTCTAGCTGTGTGACCCTGGGCAAATCACTTAACCCTGTTTACCTCAGTTCTTCATTTGTAAAATGAGCTGGAGAAGGAAACAGAAATCCACTCCAGTATCTTTGCCAAGAAAACCCCAAATGGGCTCATGAAGAATCAGACACAAATGGAATAACTGAACAACAACATCTTGCAAGGCATATTCATACATAAACACTTCCATGGGTGATTTTGACTGACCTATTTATCAGATGCTGTTTTCTGTTCATGAAGTCAGAGAGTGGGAAGGGGAAACCAAACATCTATTAGCCCCTGGATAGTCTTCCCACCTGAGAGAACTGAGAGAAGAGAATTAGGACTGGGTTCTAGTCTCTCCAAAATTCATGGCTCTTGGCCATGTGATTTGAGCTGCTTTAGTGGAAAGGACCTAGGACTCGGATGTCCCACCCAATGACTAAGACTAAAGAGAGTTTGACAAAATCTCTGTCAAGCGGCCTCTCTAAAGACTAGCACTAAATCATCTTCCTCCTCTTCCTCCTCCTCCAGAGGCCTTCAGAATGGCAGCATCTGTCCCTTTCTGATTCTTTTAGGTTCAGTAAAGCTTTATGCTGCTTTCGAACCATTTAGAGTCCAGAAGTATGCAGGGTACATTTCTCATTAAGTTTTAAGCCCATCCTGAGACCTGCTTGTATCTTTCCCCCTCTGGAGTGTGAGATCAGGTGCTATATTTTGCCCTGAATACCCCCTTTCCTTGGCCTCTCACCCCATTCTTTACATTCAGGGTGATGCAAGTTAGGCCCAATATCTTTGCTTGTGTGCGTTAAACACACTTGTAATAAAAGACCTAAACACACATGTAATAAAAACCCCTTCTGCAGCCCAAGGCTACTTACTAGATCAGGCTGGGGCACCAGAACAATAGAGTATTTTATCCCAAAGACATGGCTGCCTCATTTGGGCACAGGCTGAGTCTTTGGGCACCAATCAAATCATACCACCTTGCAGCAGCCTGGTCAGCTTTCCAGGAGCCCTGGAATCTTAGATTTTGAGATAGAAGGCACCTCAGAGGCCATTTAGTTCAAATCTCAGAAAGGCTAATAGACTTGCCTGAGGTCACATAGGTAATTCATTCTCAAGGTAGGATTTGAAACCAGGGTCTGAAACCTCTGACTCCAAAAGCTAGTGCTTTCCCCATTGAACTGACCCTCAAGATATATCACTGAGAGGGTGGCTAGGTGGCAGAGTGAATAGAGCACCAAGCCCTGGAGTCAGGAGGACCTGAGTTGAAATCTGGCCTTAGACACTTAATATTTACTAGTAGTGTGACCTTGAGCAATTCATTTAACCCCAATTGCCCTGCCTTCCACCCCTCCAAAAAACAAAAAAAAGAATATTACAAATTTTTAAAAAGATGTGTGACTGAGAGTGACATCATGGAAAGAGGTGAATGATTAGGCCAAAAGTCACCACATACAGTAGCTTCCAAATATCTATTCAAAACTCTCATCCCACCCATCATCCTCTCTAACCTAATTACTCAAAGGAAAAAAAAAAACAGTCTATGGGGAGACAGAAAAGGTTAATGAAAGCAGGCCTACAACAATTGGTCTTTCTTGAGGACAATTAGAGCTGAGTAAAAAGGACCTTTGGCAGTATTTCAAATCCATTCAAACTCAATTGGTTCTTCATTTATTCTTATTCTTGGGGAAATATGACTTCTGGGTTCAAAGAAAAACATAGTTTCAATAACCTTTCGTGGAAGTTCTGAAGGCTTCTTGGATATCAAATAGCACTTTGATGAGTTAAGTGTGAATGAATTAGAAACACATGCATTTAGTTTCTTTTGGAATCTGCATGGGTTTAGAACTTAATGAGAAAATGTGCTTTGTATCCTTCTGAATTGTAAATGGTTGGAAAGCAGTGTGATGTTTTTTGAATCTAGAATGCCCTTGACCTCATTCAGGCAAATGTCCTGAATCAATTGAAAACCCTTGGTCGCTGGATTCTTTCAGGCCTCAGATGCATAAGGGACACATAACCCACTGAGAATCTGAGTCTTCTCTTTGTTTGGGGGATTTGGGGTGGGGTGTAGAATAATGCTCAGAAGTCTAAAGGAGATTCCAGGGAAAGAAATTTTCTTTCCCATCCCTATCCAGGTCTGACATAAAAAGCGGAGACTCTATGGAGAAAAGGTCTACTCTGAAGATGCCCACTTGAGAGAAAAGCAGCATCACAAGTCTTAGATTTCAGAATTATCTTTTTTCCTTCTTCTTTTATTTGTCTTCCTCCTCCTCCTTCTCCTACTTCTTCTTCTTCTCCTCCTTCTTCTTCTCCTTCTCCTTCTTCTTCTTCTTCTTCTTCTTCTTCTTCTTCTTCTTCTTCT
>NW_027187313.1:2043679-2071708 GCF_028583685.1 Petaurus breviceps papuanus | reverse complement strand
CTTCTTCTTCTTCTTCTTCTTCTTCTTCTTCTTCTTCTTCTTCTCCTTCTCCTTCTCCTCCTCCTTCTTAGGATGGAAGAATCCAGAGAATCATGGAATCATAGAATATTGGCATTTGAAAGAAAATCTATGATCATCTAGATTGCAGATGAGAAAACTGAGGCTCACAGATGTGAAGACATTTGCCTGAGGTCACACAGCTAGTTAATGGCAAAGCCAGGACTGGAAGTCATTTTCTGACTCCAAGAGTAATACTTTTTTTACTATACTAATGCTATAAATACTAAAACAAATGACTTATAACCTGGAAATATAGAAGAAGAGTCACAAAACTTTCCATATCTTTGACCTAATGATCCTCTTGCTAGAACTTTATCCTAAAAGTATTATTTTTTAAATGATCCATTTGTATAAAAATGTCCCTGCCTTGCTTTTCCTTCTATACTTTGACAGCTCAATGATTACATGAAAGTATTTCCTTTAATGACACAGATTTCAACCCATCTATTCCTTCTATTCTTGTGGGTGGGGGTATTGTGAAGCTCAAATAAGATAATAGATTAAAAACACTTTGCAAATCTTAAAGTACTGTACAAATGCCAGTTATTAATTAGCTTTCAGTGACAAGGCCTCTGCTCTAGTGATAACTTTGTTCCCTAAACTTTCTTATTTCATCTGTGCTGAGCTCAAACAATGTTTATAAAATAATACATGGGTATGCTCGTAAATGTTTAACAACCAGACTCAGAAAAAAAGGTATGCTCACTCACTTTTAAGTTTAATCTATATCATTAACACTTTCTCAGGTCTAGGCAATCAAGAAAACAATAAATTAAGCCCTGACTTGTAGGGATGCTGACTTCTGAGATAAATTCTCACGCTCAAAATTTTTTAAATGAGCTCCTAGAAGCTGGTTAGAGCTGGCTTCCAGCACATCCTAGGGACTCTTTTCCATAGTCTCCTTTAAACTGATCATAAAGAATTCACCCACAATTGGGAAGGGGGCCCTTTTTCTTGCTTTATTTACTTGGATCCCACAACTAAGTGGTTATTCCTTTCCCCGTGATATGGCCAGCCATCTTTCTTTTCTTATCATACATCCCTCTGATGACACCTTTTATGCCAATTTGCTTGTGAAAGTCATTGTTTATAATATGTTACTTCCTACTCATACCCATGGTGAGCCTCTCCATTGCTCTTTGACTCTCATCATTAATCTTTTGGAGACTACAATGTTCTATGACTCAAGACCATCTAGCATCACAAGAAAAATATTAATGGCCATTGTTTCAAAGGGACACTTAGTGTCATGGAAAGAATTATATAATCTCCTGAAGGCAATCCAATCCACTATCCTTCTTTTGTTCACTAGAGTCTGTCCAAGATATTGATAGACCTGCTCTATAGCAGGCATTTAAAAACTCCCTGAGGATTGATTGGTTGATCTATATTCAACAAATAAGCACAATAGGATCTTATAATCCCCACACCTTTCAATAGGTAAATCACTTAGTCTCTGTGAGCTGAGCCTCATCTATAAAATGGTAAGAAATTGGACTCTGGCCTCTAAGATTCCTTTTAGCTCTAAATTTATGAACCTCCTGAATCCCTTCTCAAAAAAAAAGTATTCACAATATGTAAGAGTACGGTTTCTATATAGTCTACAAGGTCTTTAAGAACTTTCATTTCTTATTTCTGTACTCTATTTTCCCTTACATTTTCCACCATTCTCACATATGCCCCCAAACTCTTTGCTCTGAAGTCAAGAATGGAAGTATTTGTTTATTTAGTTTGGAAGGTTCTGTCAATTTTTTTCTGGAGTCCTCATTCTCTATAATAGATATTGATAGGGAAATTGCACTGATTTTCTTGGACATCTTTTTGCATGTACTTGTCATGAGCACTGTCATATGAGATAACCAAACATCCCATGCAATGGTGTTTCTTGTTGCCTTTGGATACATGATAAAATAACTCGACCATTCCTTTATTTGTCATTCCAATAGAACCTGTGAGCCATCCTTCCAATTCACCCCAACTTCCTTTTGTCTCCAGGTTTCATTTATAGCAAGAATATGAAAATAAAGATCATTTATCTCCCCAAGTTGCATTCTATTTATTGGCAGCTGGACAAGGATATGACATTTAGCTTGCCAATATCTACATTAATGCTTGTAGATGATTTAACAACTGTTTGACTCTTAGCACCCCTCTGCTCCCTTTTGCGTCATTCTGTCATGGTCACAGAAAAATCAGAAGGGAGTTACATAAGACCAAGGACAATTTTGTATCTTAAAATTTGTTTCAAAGGTTGTTGTGGCCAAATAATTTATCAACAGATGGCCATCCTACTGATAGTGAATCTTTCTCTACTATGCCAGACTGGTGTTCAAAAAACAGACACTGTCTGTTAGTGGGACTATACTAGAAATGTTTCCAGTAGAGGAGAAGCTGCCAGAAATACATAATCTTCAAAATGTATATATAACCTACAAAATGTGTAACATCTATATAACCTTCAAAACCTCAGTGTAACCTCCACAGCACAAAAAGCAAGAGATCATAGAATGACTTTCTGGAGAGCAAATTTGGGGTTGGGTAGGACTTTGTGGTACAGAACTCAGAAGCAAAATTAGTATTTTGCAGTTCTACTCTCTCTGTTCTCTATTACTATGATCCCATCCACCCCACACAGAGGTCTGATGCCTTCTTTGATGTTCATCTTTACCCCAAAAGATGTTATCTCCAGTTTAAACTCATTCTAGACTTTGATATTCATACTAAGTTACCTGCCCTTGCTTCCACCTTCTGTATATGTAATTTTAAAAATGAATTGACATATTTAGATAACTCTTTTTCTTTCTCATTGGAATTTTTGATTTGGTATTCAAGCATTTTTCAGTCATATCTGATTCTTTGTGACCCCATTTTGGGTTTTCTTGGCAAAGATACTAGAGTAGTTTCTCATTTCCTTCTCCAGTTCATTTTACAGATGAGGAAATTGAGGCAAACAGGGTTAAGTGACTTACCCAGGGTCACATAACTAGTAAGTATCTGAGGGTGAATTTGAATTCAGGAAGATGAGTCTTCCTGACTTCAGGCCTGGTGCTCTATCCACTGTGCCACCTAGCTGCCCTAATCATTTGATTATGTGTTATCTAAATTTTGTTCTCCTACCCCTCTTAATCTAACTTTCCTTGTAGAAAATCCTTAGGCCAGAGGATCCAGTAGGATACCCTTTCTCTGAACTTTTTGAACTCTATCTGCTTCTAAGGCATATGTTAGGTCAAGATGCACATCCCTATTTTCCAATCATGAACTATAAGATAGCATAATCTTTATCCCAACTTTCTTGCCATTTATATTCAACAACCGATTATTCCTTACTGGACAGACTCAGGCCAAGAATTGTAGTTTCTCTAATTGCTATCTCTACCTTTGAAAAAATACAATAATCAGAGCAAACAAAGAATTTCTTGGTCTATTAACAAAGGGTGAGAGGGCTTGAGAAAATGTCAAAATAATTGAAATTTCTTATCATAAAAATATGTTTGAAAGACAAGTTTACTATCTTGTCCCTAAATTCATGATCCATTTTCTATTTCCAACAATTTGGTCTATAGTATACTGTCACCAAATACCATTTCTGTTCCTTTTTTCATCCAAATGCTCTTTATAATGTTTGATGGATACCTCCTCTTTTTAGATTTCTACTTAGGACCATACCTTTTTACATACCTATTATTACTACTTTTATCTCATCTATTTCTTTTGCATATACTATGTCCTTCAATTGTCACATTCAAAGAAGAACACATATCCTAAGAAATGACAATGAAATATTTTGTCTCATTTTTTTAATTAAAATTTTCAATTAAGCATTTATTTTTCTTCTTCCTAGCTTTTCCTCACCACCAAAAGAAAAACAAAAGTCTTGTAACAAATATGGATAATAAAGCTTAACTAATTTCCACATTGTCTATGTGCAAAAATATTTCTCATTCTGCCTCTTTGTGGGGAGGTGGGGAGCATTCTTCATCATCAGCCCTCTGGAATAGTTGGTTGTTCATGTAGTTTATGAGAATTAAGTCTTTCAAAGTTGTTTGTCTTTACAATGTTCTCAAATTATAAATTGTTCCCCTGCTTCTGTTTACTTGATTCTGCATCTGTTTATATGTCTTCCCAGATTTCTCTGAAACCATTTCTTTTCCTAATTTCTAATAGTGTAATAGTATTCAACTACATTCATGTACCATAATTATTTCATCCATTTCCCTGTTGAGGTGTACCACCGAGGTTTCCAGTCATTTGTTACTACAGAAAGAGCCACTACAAATATTTTTATACATATAGGAACTTTTCCTTTCTTTCATCACTTTGAAGTATAAGTCTAATAGTGTTAGCACTTGGTTAAAAGGTATTGTCAGATTAGTAAATTTTAGGGCCTTGTTCCATGTTGTTTTCTGCAATGACTCTACTAATTCACAACTCTACCAACAGCACATCAATGTGCCTATTTTTATGTAAACCTTCCAATATTTGTCATTTCCTTTTTTGTCAATTTTGCCAAAATGATCCTCCTACTGCCTCATCTCCAAACTCCTCAGATGAGAAGAGAAGCCAAACCTTCCTCTGACCACATGCCTTCCACTTTGCCTTATGTCTTCTATCCCCTGCTGGGCAAAGAATGCCCCCTGAGGGAAGGTGGCAATGAATCCAAGCTGGGCATCTTTCATCTGCCCCAAAGCAACCACTTCCATATGTGCCAGTATAAGTCAATTTCCACCTCCTGTTGTCAGCCCCATCTCCCAACTGGGATTTGGAGAATCTCTGGTGCAAAGAGTATCTCAGGCCTTCCATCTCCTATTGCATCTGTCCTTAATGGAAGAGGAAGAAGGGGAAGTCGGTGGGGAACAGAACTTTCTCCTACTGCATCCTTTCCAACCTAACCTCCAAGAGACAAGAGAAGAAGAGTGGTGAGGTGGGGCTTCTCACCTCCCCCTCTGCCTCCCATCTCATCCTGCACTTACCTCCAGCTTCTCTGGGGAAGAGGAGTGACTCTCTCCATTCAGTGGAAAACATTCTCACATTTAGTCGGAGCCCTCACACCCCAGTGATTCTGAACCCCATCTTCCGCTCTCCTACTTGGTTCCTTATCCCCATCCCCTGTATCACTCCCACCTCAAAGTTTCCACCAAAGCCCCCAGCTCTTTCCTGTGCCTGGGGCATTACTGTGGAATGCCTGTTTCATAGGCAAGAAACTTACCTTCATTCTAAATCTTTTCCTCTCTCACTCCTTCCATCTAGCTCAGGGGTGGGGAACCTGCAGCCTCAAGGTCACATGTGGCCCTCCAGGCCCTCAAAAGCGATCCTTTGACTTTCAGTCTTTCTCTGTCTACTGGTTCATTCCCTACTGCCTACAAGCATGCCCATGTCTTGTCTATACTGACAAAAGCCTCACTTGATCTTTCCATCCCCACTCACTGTCTTTCTGTGCCTCTTCTGCCCTTTTTTTTAACTCTTTGAAATGGCTGTCTATGATAGGTGCCTTCATTTTCTCCTCTCGCACTCTTGCTGTTCCACAAATAAGTCATTCCATCTCGTCTCAGGACATTTTATCTGACTATCCCTCTGCCAAAATGCTCTCCCTCTCTGTCTACTGGCTTCCTTTAAATCCCAGATAAGACCCCATCTTCTACAGGAAGCCTTTCCCAACCCCTCTTAATTCTTTGTTAATTATTTCCTATTGGGGTGTCTAGGTGGCTTAATGAAGAGAACACTAGCCCTGGAATAAGGAGGACCTGAGTTCAAATCCAGCCTCAGATACTTAACACAAAACTAGCCATGTGACCTCGAGCAAGTCACTTAACCCCAATTACCCTACCTCCCCCTCTCCAAAAAAAAAGAAAAAAATATTTTCTATTTATCCTGTATATAGCCTGTTATAATATATATATATATCATTAATATATATATATTATTGTTTGTTGCTTCCCCCCTTTAAATTGTGAGCTCCTTGAGAGAAAGGACTATATTTTGCTCTTTTTATATCCCAAGAACTTAACACAGTGCCTGGTACAGAGGTAATTTTAAAACGTTGATTGATTTTCTTTGCTCTGCTTCAGTCTCTTCGTTTTCATGTAAAGTCACATTCCTTAGAGCCACAAATTATATTCTTCATGCTACACATTAGATGTACTCCATTCTTGGTCAAAAATCTGTCATTCACGTGAAACATATGTGGTTGTTATCTGTTTAATATAAATTTGACTGACCCACATGTGGCATGGACATCTGATCTGGGATTTGGCCCACACTGTCTCTGAGAAGATCACAATTTCTTTGGAAGATAATATAATCACTGCCTATAGCCTAGTGGGGAAGGGATATACAGGACCCAAAAAGGCATTTCTCCTTCACTAGCCACATTCCTTGACCACCCTCAGGAGAAAAGGTAACAATTAACTTTCTCTCACCAGTTGGTGAATGTTAGTTACCCAAAAGACAAATAGCTAGTAAACCTTCTTATCAAGGACAGTAGTAAACAAAAATCAAAGAGTTAAGCAGATTGGGATAGACAATAAAATATGCCAGAATAAATGAACTCTTTGATTTGGGATCAAGATAAAACCTCAACTCAAACAAGGAAAAAACTATCTCACCAGTGAGGAATTCACTCATATCACAGTCTCTAGGGTTGCAAATGCTGGACAACAAGGGACATGTTGGGAATTGGCTTTTCCATATGTTAGGACCTCTGAAGAAATGTCCAGTCTGCTGTTCAAAAGTTTGTGCTCTCCTCCCCCAAACTCCTCCTTGGACTTTCTCCAACATGTCCTCTAACAATCTGAAGTCATGACTCCCTCATATTTATCATATACAATGTGAAGGGTTCTCCCAGACACTCAGGAGCTAAGTCCCTTTACACATTCACACGGAAATATATAGCAGAAAGCATTGTAGGGATGTCCTGTAGGGATCCAGCCAACCCCTGTGGGCGAGTGTAAGGGTTATGGGATTTAAAGATCTTCCATGCCCCATTGGACTTGCTGACATAGCAGGAAGGGGCAGAGCAAGAGGAAGCGGAAGCCAAGCTAGAGTTCCTGCGGTGGCTGGCGGTGGCTGGCAGTGGTGGCGATGGCAGCGGCAGCAGCAGAGGCAGCGGCAGCTCGAAGCCCTTTTTGAGTTAGCCAGAATTTCTGCTAAGGACTCCTGCTGAGGACTGCCAGGGGCCGGAGCTGCTGGGAGTGCGCTTCCCGGACGCTGGGTGGTTGCTGTGAGTGGGGAGAGGAGGACCTTTGCCTGAGGTAGCCTGTTCTGTTTTAAAGGCTTGAAAATGTGGGTGCTTTCTACTTTATCTACCTGTGCCAATATCATAACTACTCTGATGGCTTTCACTTTCTGGTTTTGGGACTCAGTCTTTTGGTATCTTAATAAATTTTCTAGTTTATTTCCCCATATGGCAAGCATGACGTATTTTGTGATGGATAATTATATCAGCATATTTGTAATCTCCATAGGCATTGTGAATATGGCATTGCTGATATAGCTAGGTATTACATGTGTATCTTAAATATAATCCAGAAATTCAGATTCTCTGACATCATCCTCATCGCCGTCTATTCATTTCCCATATCTAATAGCACCTTTCTGAACCCACCTTAACTACCTTAACTTTTTTTTTCTGAAGTCCCTACTTTAACTTTCCTTTCTGAAATTCCTACCTTTGCTTCATGGAAATACTGACAATTATTTCATTATGGGGGCAGCTAGGTGGTACAACAAATAGAGCACACACCTGGAGTCAGGAAGGATCATCTTCCTGAGTTCAAATCTGGTCTCAGACACTTACTAGATATGTGACCCTGGGCAAGTCACTAACCCTATTTACCTCAGTTTCCTCATCTGTAAAATGAGCTGGAGAAGGAATTGGCAAACTGCTTTAGTATCTTTACCAAGAAAACCCCAAAGAGGGACATGAAGAGTCAGACACAACTGAAAAATGACTGAAAATACTATTTGTGATCCTAAAACCTTTGATTTCCTGTCCTGGCCTTCAAAAAAAAACCCTCTTCTTTGAAGGGCTTCTTAACATAAATAAAATGAAATTTAAATTAATTTTGAAATTAAAATTTAAAAATGAATTAAAATAACAAAAATGAATTAAATGAAAGACTGTCTACATCTGTTCGTGAAAGGGATGTTTAGCAAATATCTAGGAAAAGATGTGATGGTCACAAAGAACCATCATGGCTTCCTCAAAAACTAGTTATGCCAGAATAACGTCATTTCCTTTGTCAATGACATTATTAGACTTACACTGGGGAAAAGCTGTAACTATAACTTCCCTAGAGCTTAGTAAGTAATTTGACATCTTTCATGTTATTCTTATTTAAAAAAAAAAGAGTAAGGTATTTTTTGGTAGACCACAGAATAGTTATGTGATTTCAGAATTGGTTGAATAGTTAAACCCAAAGAATAGTCATTAATTGTTCATAATCAGCTTGGAAAGAGGTCTTCGGGGATGGGCTCTTGGAATTTGTCCTTGACCATATGGTTTATCAGATTTGAAGATGATACAAGGTTGGGAGGAATAACTAATTCATTGGATGTTGACTGTCAGGATTCAAAAAAAACTAGAACATTGGAATGAATCTGATGAGCTGAAGTTTAATCATTATAAATAGCTTCCATGCATATAGTCCTTCAAGATTTTCAGAGCACTTTGCAAATATTATTACATTTGATCCTTACAACAATGCTGGGAGGTAGCTACTATTATTTTTCCTATTTTACAGATGAGGAAACTGATGCAGGCTAAGTGAGCTGTCCAGGGTCACATAGCTACAAAGAGTCTAGGGCTATAGTTGAGCTCAGGTCTTCCTTATTTGAAGTCCAGGGATCTATCCACTGCACCACCTAGCTGCCTATCTGATCAAGGATTTGGCCTGGGGGAAAGTAGTTAGAGAGAAGTTTCTCTGAAATATATTTTGGTATGTTAATGAACTTGAAACTCAGTATGAGTAACAGTGTGATATGGCAGCCAAGAAGGCCAATGAAATCTTCGTGTTAAAAGAGGCACGATGTCTGGGACTAGGATGGAGATACCTTCTGCCATATTCTGTTCTAGTCAGACCAGATCTTCAATCTTGTGTTCAGTTCTGAACACTGGAAGGGGGGGGGTACCTAAAAAGGGCTATTGACATTTAAAGTAATTCAAACCCTGCTCATATCCACTGATTATGAAGTCAGTATTATGTACGTGAAAGTCAAGATGAGCTTTTCCAAGAAAGTGATCTGAGATTGAAAGGAATAAGAATGCAATCACCGATGAATAGCACTGATGGCAAAGAATGGGAAACCCAGTGTTGCACCATTTACTCATAGCAGGGTCATCTCTGAAGTACCAGAAAACCAAAATTTCCACGGGTGCCTTGCCAGCACAGACTATTAATCATCATTCTGTATGCTACTCAAGTCAACTGTGAGCCTCTTACCACTTCATTCTGTCTGTCATACTACTATACTACCTTTTCTCTGCCTAAATTCTCTGCCAGGAATGGATAGGAACTGAGTTGGAGATGATTTATTCTGGGAACTATGTCTTTGTGATTGTTAAATGATATGCTTGCTAATGGAACCAATGGCTCCTGAAAGCAAATTCCCCCTTTCTAATGTTTCATTTCTACTTCAAGTAAAAAAGCTCAGTTAAAGGGACCACAGCTCTGTCAACAACAAAAGCAAAATTATTACAGTACTTACAGCTTTAAAATATTTTATATGTGTGATCTTATTTGATCCTTATGAAACTCTATAAGGTAAGTAGTATAAATATTATTGTTTCCATTTTACAGATGGGGAATCTAAGACAGAGACAGAGTATATGCTTTTTTAGTACTGAGGAAAGATAGCCATTAACACCTGGAAATTGTTATCTAATCAGGTAATATGGAGGACAATTAGGATTCTGTATGGCCAGAGATATTCTGTTAGATAGCATTAGTCATGTTGACAACTGATAGAACTTTCCCTAAAGGAAGCAACATGAAAGTATGATTCAGGGAATAGAGAAAAGCTGGTAACCGGGAAAACTGGGGCAAATGGTTTCCTATCAAGATAACAGGGATATCCACCCCATGAATGTAAGGAATGGAGTAGGGTACATAGAGGTGGAATGAATAACATCAGTAAACCTAGTGAAGGCACTGGAAAGACACAGTGTATGGTACATAGAGTTGGCGTTAATCTACATTGGAACAGAAAACTCATTTATCTGCCAAGAGTTATCCATTTTATGAATCAGATCCTTCCCTACCTGTATACCCATTGTTTGCTTCTGTAAGATCTGGGCAGCTTCATCTTACTGTAAAACGCCCTCCCCAGAAAGGTTTGTGGGATTTTTTTTAACCTCAGTGGGGCCTCCAATTCTTACCCCCAATGAAGGAATAATGAACTCTGATCAAAATATTGATGTCTTGAGAAGCAGAATTGTTTTTAGAATAGTAGTAATTCCCAAATAGTATCCAATACTGCAACATAAAATTGTACCATTCTTTCATGTTATGAAAGGTTAAGAAATTTATCTGAGATAGAGTTAAATATATTTCAGTGGCCATGGAAACTCATACAATTTAAGCCCCATTGAAAACCAAGTCGAGACTTGGAGAATTGGATTGTACATCAAAGAGGTACTTGATATCCAGTGTGAGAAAAGTGTACTTTCCTGATGAAGAATTAAAGAATACATGTCAAAATTCCATTAATTCAACATCAAACCATATAAAACAATTGATTGCAGCAAGAGAAAAATATATTACATATTTTAAAAATTTAGATGCAAAAATTTATAAGATTTATTATACATCAATAACTTTGTTTATTTTACTTTGTCACAGTTAATTTGAGCACTACTGTAAGTAGCAGAGAATGAATCTAAATACCATGTAAGTGTGATGAGCAATTTTCAGAGAAAAATTTCAGAGAAAAAAATGAGGAAAAGTGCCTCCGTTCTTTCCTTGGGAAAATGCGAGAGGAAAGGTCCATGGGAATGAAATGGTACATACAATGTTAGTCTCAGTGCTATGTCTGTTGGTTTCACTTAATTATTTTTCTTTATTATAAAGGAAGGCTCTTAGGTGGGGTGGAGGGAATTTACAGAAATGGTGATGATTGTAAAAACAAGGGTTTCAATAGAGCTTTTTTTTCTTTTTTTAAGAAAATAGCGGAGCCAAGATTTGAACTAAACTCGGGTTTTCTGACTCCAAGTTCAGTGTTTGTTTGTTTTTTATCGCCAAAAAAGAAAAAAGACAAAACCCAACACTTCACAAAAATATTTCATCAGCCGATCATCTCTCTGAGTTTACCATCTATGGTCATGATATGTCAAAGTCACTACTGCTAGCTGAGTAACTCCACTTGTAGAGATATACATTTAACTGGAATGCTACTTTAAAGAATGTATTAGTCTGGGGGCGGCTAGATGGCACAGTGAATAGAGCACTGGCCCTGGAGTCAAGACAAACTGAGTTCAAATCTTCAAATCCAGCCTCAGACACTTACACACACACACACACACACACACACACACACACACACACACACACACTAGCCGTATGACCTTGGTCAAGTCACTTAACCCCAATTGCCCTGCCTTCCCCCTCAAAAAAAAAAGGGGGGGGAGAAAAAAAAGAATGTATTAGTCTGGTATTTAGCAATATTGGTATTTTAAAGTCATTTCTTTGTATATATCTGTTTTTAAGAGTGACATTTTCTCCAGTAAGAAAACAGAGGGAAGGACATTTGAGTCCAATACATGAGGATGAATCCAAGTAATAATTCCTTCAGAATACAAGTATGAAAAAGGCATGAGATTCAAATGATATCTTGGTCATTTTATGACCATTGTTGTGGTTCAGGCATTTTCAATCATGTCTGACTCTTCATGACCCCTTTTGAGGTTATCTTGGCAAAGTTTCTGGGGTGGTTTGCCATTTCCTTCTCCAGCTAATTTTGTAGAGGAGGAAACTTAGACAAACAGGGTTAAGTGACTTGCCCAGGGTTATACAGCTAGTAAGTGTCTGAGGCCAAATTTTAACTCAGGAAGATGAGTTTTCCTGACTCTAGCCCTGGCACTCTATACACTGCACCACATAGTTGCTAGTATGTGACTGTTTATGACTGTAATCATTAATTTTATTTTTTAAGTATTATTTTTCAGTATTTAAGTATTTTTATATTTTAAGTATATATTTAATTTTTTTTTTTTTTTGGAGAGGGGAAGGTAGGGCAATTGGGGTTATGTGACTTACCAAAGGTCACACAGCTGGTTTTGTGTTAAGTGTCTGAGGCCGGATTTGAACTCAGGTCCTCCTGACTCCAGGGCTGGTGCTCTATTCACTGCGCCACCTAGATGCCCCTTATTTAAATATTTCAAGTATCAAAGTTTTCCTCTGATATAATATTATGCATAGAGGTCAACCTGGGCTTTTAAAGGCTATGCCATCAGAACTAAGTAAGGTCTACCATTTTGGAAAGGTTTCAATTATGGTTCCAGCAACAATCTATATCTACCTTTTGAGCATCAGCCTACCTAAGTACAAAGAAACTCATTACCATAAGACTGGCCAATTAGTGATAAATTCTTTTTGTTATGGTGATCCATGAAACAAAGAAAACTACAAAATGGCCCTCAGTCTTATGTAGTCTCCCTTCCACTTCTGCTATAACCATAGCAGTGTAACAGAAAAGGGAACAGAGGTTGCTAAGAATCATGCTGTTTTTAAATTGTCTATTAAAGGCAACTTAACTGGAAGGTACTATAAATGTCAGGCCATTGTCCAATGGGCATAATACTGGAAGAAATGAGTCTTATAATTCTTGACATTCTCACTATAAATGAAACCAGAAAACAAAAGCTCATTGAAACTAAATGGAAGAATGTTTCTCATGTTCTCCTTAGAGAGGCAAAGAAAGGAGTTGGCGATTTTAAATTCATCAAGTGTACAAAGGCAACAAGAGATACCATTTCATGGGACATTAGGTCACCTTATATTGCTTATATTACTCATGATAAGTATTTGCAAAAAGACTATGAAGAAAATAAATGCAATTTATATATTAACATCAGCTCCAAAGGATGAAGAAGTAGAGAAATTCTAGGAAAAGTTTGACAAAAATCCATTTAAATTAAATCAACAAATCATATGATACTTGTTTACTTCAATGCAAAGGTAGGTAAAAGGGAGTTAGTAAATAAGTATTTGTTTGTAAACAAAAGTATTTGTTGATTTAAGTATGTATGTATATGAAAATATGGTAGAAGAGTAAGCAAGGAGAAAGACCAAAAGCTTATAGACTACCTAGAATCCTTACCCCTATGTATTCTTTAAGAAAATAATTAGAGGTAGAGGAAGTGTTAGACATTGCAAACCCAAAATAACATAAAAATGAAATCAATTATATTTTAATGAAAGGGTATTAACTAATTAGTGATATCAGGCATTATTTGATCAAGATTAAAACAAAACCAGAAAAATAAAAATGACAAAAAGCAAATGTATTTAATTAAAATAATTTCAGCCTGCTCAATTTTTACCAAATATCAATGGATGGTGAAATGGACTCCAGCATTCATTATATATATTTTTTGTAATCTTTTTTGTTTTAAACATAAATACAAAATGAGGAAAGAAATAATAATAAAAGTACACAGAAGACCATAAGAGAGGATTAAATATAAAACAATAAATTTCCAAATCAAGGAAACCTATATAAAAATACTACACATTGCTTTGAAAGGGACCCAGATTTCTTTGCTTCCTTGTTGGTTTTCTTTTGTTCTCTGTTGGGCGTTTTTTACTTTATTTTTTCCCCTCTTCCCACCCCCTGAACCCTAAAGAAGGTTACAATTAAGGGTAGATATATAAATATATATATATATGAACATACACATACATATATACATATACACTCATAGACATATGTGCAAGACCACATTATGCTTATTTTCACCTGTCATTTGTTTCTCTGAAAGTGAATAGCATCTCCCTTCATAGGTACAAGTTTTTCTGTGTTTTTCTAAATCCATCAGCTTATCATTTCCTACACCACAGCAAAATTCTAACCCTGGTACATTCTATCTGATTGTCCATAAAAGTTTTTTTTTTCCAATTTTCTGCATTCCTTCTATTCTTGGCTATGTAAGTTTTATTTATAAAAGAAAATTTTAATTTAAAATAATTGACATTATCCTTTTACTACTTCCACAATGCTCTCTCTTATAATACAATTTAAGGTCTGATATTGCTCAATTTATTTCTTTAACATCTTTTTTCCTGGTTTCTTTGAAGTTCCTGACCTTTTCCTCTTCCAAATGAACTTTGTTATTATTCTTTCTAACTCAGTAGAATATTTTTTAGCAATTTAATTGGGATGACTTTGAATAAATAGATTAGTTAGGTAAAATTGTCATTTTAAAAATTAGATTTTACTTACTCATGAACAGTAAATATTACTTTAATTATTTAGATCTGACTTTATTTGTGTAAAAAGTATTTTATGTTTATGTTCATATACTTCCTGTGTCTTTTTTGGTAGGTATATGCTGAGGTATTTTATACTGTCTAGGTAGTTCTAATGGTCTAAAATAATATTGCTTATATATAATTTCCTTATTTTTCACTTTTGATTAAATCTATTTAAACTTTAACTTTGTCTGAGATCACGATTACTATCCCTGCCTTTTTTTTTTTTTTTTACCATTCAGTCACTGAGGAAGTCCATTTTCTTTTTTTCTTTTTGGAGGGCAATTGGGGTTAAGTGACTTGCCCAAGGTCACAGACTGGTTTCTGTGTTAAGTGTCTGAGGCTGGAGTTGAACTCAGGTCCTCCTGACTCCAGGGCCAGTGCTCTGTTCACTGTGCCACCTAGTCACTCCCCTGCTTTTTTTACATAATAAATTCTACTCCTGTGATTTATTTTATCTTTGTGTGTATCTCTTATTTTTATTATGTTTCCTAAAAGCAACGTATTGTTGAATTCAAATTTTAATCTGCTATCCATTTCTGTTTTATGGGTAAATTTGTTCCATTCACGTTCTAAGCTACAATTATTTTTTGTGTATTTTCCTCCTGCTTTACTTCTACCTGCTACCTTGTCCTCCCTATTCCTTAACTTAGTCACCTCTCTAAAAGTCCCTCCTATGCCCTCTTCCCCCTCCCATCACCTTGCCCTCTTATTTCTGAATTTACAAGACTTTTATACCCTTCTAGATTTGTATGTTTTTCTCCCTTTAACCCATTCCCAATGAGAATAAGGTTCTAGCACCACCCACCCTCTCCCCTACTAGCTTCTTCTGTTTCAATTCTTTCTTTCATGTCTCATTTGTATGAGATAATGACCCTCTCCCTACAGTTTTTAGAATCATCCCATCATACTTAGCTCAGCCCTCACCTTTTTTTCACGCTACCACTGTCATGGAAAAGAGTCAGCAGTCTGTCCAAATGGAAGAAGAATTCCCTGTGGATGGAGAGGTCCTAAAGATGCTTTTGTTTTCATATCACTGTGCCATTTGCATGAAACCACAGAATGCTGCTGAGCCTCTTAGTAAGATCTATGATCATTCAAAGGAGTTTGGTGTAAGCTTACATGAACCGATGCAGAGCCTAGAAAACAACACACAAAATGACTGCAAGAGTGGAAATGGAAAGAATGACCACAAAATAATAAAAAAACGAATGGTGTAAAGTTACAAAGAACAAGCTTGTCCCCAAAGAAGAGATAGGAAAAGAAACCTACTTTCTCCTACTGCTTTGCAGAGGAAGAAGGTCTATGGTTGTGGCACAAGGCATGTATTGTCAGAAGTGTTCCATTGGTTTTATTGATTTTTTTCCTATTCTTCCTCATCTTTTTTCTTTTTAAAAAGTTCTTTGTTATATGGGAAGGCTCTCTGGGAGAAAATGGGGAAAAGGATGATGGGGAGATTTAGATGATATAAAAATAAAAGACCATAATTTAAAAAACAATAATAATTTAGTCTAGTAACTGACACAGGGGAGGGGGAAAAGCTAAGGGCATGAAGAATGCCTGTTATCCAGACTATGATATGTAATCAGATGGAGAACACATAGAGCTAATCCATCAGTTCATCTATCTTTGGGAAGAGACTACAAATGGAGCCAGGCCCAGAATAGAATAGAATGAGGAAGGCAAGGTGGATTTCCTCTGGGCAATTACATCATTCTTTTATGGACATCAAGGGGGCAACTATGTGTAGCAGTGAATAGAGCACTAGCCCTGGAGTCAGGAGGACGTGAGTTCAAATATGGCCTCAGACACTTGACACACTTGCCAGCTGTGTGACCTTGGGCAAGTCACTTAACTCCAACTGCCCTGCCTTCCCCCTCCAAAAAAAAAAAGGAGAGGACATCACTAAAACAAGGACCATCTTCCCCAATACTAATATTCTCTGCTGTTGTTGTATGACTATTGTGCTTCAGAAATTGAAGTTGAAGATTACCCAAAAGACAATGAAGGGGAACATGGTGGGTATGAACAAGCTGCAACACAGCAAATATGCAGAAGGATCAGGATAAAGAATAGTCAGAAAAAAATATGACTGAAAAAATAAAAGATGGACCAGTCACATTGTGAAAGCAAGAAATAATCAATGGCTACCTACTTGTTCCATTGGTATCCACATTACAGCAAGAGAATGTGAGAAATGTTCCTAGCAAGTCTATGGCGGATTTAGGGGAAGGATTTGGAACAGAGGACCAGAGAACAGGCCCTCTGGGATACATTGTAATCTGTATTGGAGGGAGTGGCCATATCACAGAAACCACACATTTGTTAGCATCTTGGAATATTCAAAGCACTTATTTTATATAACTAAAGCATGTAAATTATTTGAATTGTGATGATGGTGAAATTCAGAGATAAGGTTTGTTCTAATCTCTTTTTTTATCCTTAGCAGTTGCATATACAACTAAATTTAAATATAAATTTACTTGCCAAGTTGACATTCCCTATTGGATTTATAGTAAGCACACCCATAAAGTATTTATGTGACCTTCCTTCTGGAACTTAAGACTATAGGAAAGAGGGCTTTGGCACTGACATACCAAAGTGATAGGCAGAGGAAAACCATGGTAGTGGGTTTCTACTAACAAATCATTGAATGCCTTAGGGTCTTTGATGTAATTTTCTGTGATCCAGATTAGGGTGTTAGTCAAGAACAAAGAAGATCTCTTGTCTTAGTGGAAGAGAGTTCAAAGAAATGAGGAAAATCTGACATGCCATGGGCTTTTAGCCTTCCCACTAAGGTTCCAGTAAAATTAGCACATTTACTGACTATTTCTTTTCCTGTAGTTAACCAATGCTACTCAGAGATGTAACTAATTTTTGTTTTTTGAAACAGGAACCAAAATTGTTGGGAATATAGGTTAATGCAGTGCATCTGGGACAGCATAGAGACCAGTTCTACCATGAAGGCAATTAGCTAGGAGAGAGCTTAGAAGATTGAGAAAGTAGGCCCTCCGAGAAGAGCACCATAATGACAGAACCCTGGGGGTAACAGCCCAGGGGCAGTTGTATCCTGTGGTGGTAACAATCATCAGAAGGAGGAAATACAGCTCCCTTCCCCGCAGATATTGGTGCCCTTGCTCTAAGTTCTGTTTGCCATGAGCTAGTTTCAGCTCTGATACTAATGATTATGGGTTGAGTTTATTAATTTTTTTATGAGTTGAGTTTTATACATTTTCAAGCTCTCCCATCATAGTAATTTAGAATTTGGCCAAGTATGCAGTCCCCTGGGCCGGTCTGAGGAAGGCTTTTATTAGACTTCTGGAATGATGATACAACTAAGGAGAACAGTCCTAAAACAGAGCGGTCTGGGCCTAAAATTAATGAAGCATTAATTTAGGGGAAAAATTTTTTTAGCAAAAGTGGAAAATATGACTCAAAGCAATATCTCCCCCTTAAATTACTGATTTCCTTAGGATAAAACAGAAAGCAAAGCAATAGCCAGTGAGAAGCTCTAAGATTAGGAAGAATTCCTGTTGGTCCAGAGATTGTTTCAGACAACCTGAAAAACTTGCGTCCTCTTCTTCAGCAGACAGGTGTTGCAGAAATTTGATCTAATCCATCTGTTCTTCCAGTGGAGGACAAACCTTTCCCTCAAATAGGACAATTTGATGACGTGCCTTGCCTTAGGGCATTCAGGGTTAACCCTGGTAAAATGTCACAATTGGTTCTGATTAAAAGGAAAACATTTAATAACCCTCCCCAATGCAGGAGCAGAAGGGAAACCATGGCAGTAAATTGAATTGGGGGCAATGGCTTATCTTCCTTGGCCCTCTCTCTCCAAAGGGCTGATCTTCAGTTTATTGGAATATAGTGAAGATAAATCAGTCATTCTTCTTGGGTTCCCATTACCAGAATACAAAAAAAAAAAAAAGTTTGCTTCAGCTTTCACTTGAGTTGAAACACTTCCTGTATTACTCATCTACGTTAAGAATCAACTCTCTCTTTCAGAATCCAAATGCTTCTCTACCCTGCAGGCAATTAGATGTACCTGTTCTGTAACTCTCCTCCCCCACAGTATGGATTGTAGTCCAAATTGTCATCAGCTTGCTCCTTATTGGCTAATTTTCAAAGATACCTCCCCTTCCTGGAAAATCACATAATATAGATTTATCTATCCTTGGTCAGAAGCTCTTTTCCCTTAAAGATCTTCTCTCTTTCCAGGGCTTTTACTCTCTGTATATGACTTCCAAATCTATATATCCTGCTTCAGCACTGGTCCTTAAATGACCAATTCCTACCTACTTGTATGACATCTCTGTTTAGAATCCATTGCTAATCTCAAATTCAGTTTGCCTCATTTCAAAAAAACTTATCATTTTCCTTTCTGCTTCTGCCTCCTTCCCAATTTGCCTTCTTCTCTTTCCCAGGCTAGAAAACTTGAAATCACTTTGGATTCTGTCAGTTAATTAATGTCAACCAACAAGCATTTATTAAGGACCATCTGTGTACCAGATACTGTGCTGGGCATGATGGGTACAAAGGTACAAAAAAGTACCTTTGAGGAATTTTCAATCTATTGAACATGCACAAATATGTACATTCAAAATCAATACAAAAATCATCACAAGATAATTTTGGGCAGAAGGTACTAACAGCCAGTGGCTCAGAAAAGCTTTCACATGGAAATAGCTCATGAGCTGAGCCTTGAAAGAAATTAGATATTCTTGAGGGAAGAAGTGCAATTCACGTATTCAGGACAGACAGCCAGTGCAAAGGTACAGAGAGAGGAGTCAGATTTCCATGCATGGAGAAGAGTAAGAAGGTCACTTTGGCTAGACTAAAAATGTATATTAAAGGGAGTATGTGTAATAAAGCTGGAAAAATAAATTGGGAAGACCTTTCATTGGCAAACAGAGGGATTTCTATTTGGTCCTAGTGGAAATAGGGAGTCTCTTGAATTTATTGATTAGGGGAGTGACACGATTAGACCTGTACTTTAAGAAAATAATTTTGGCACTTGTGTGGAGGATGGATGAGAATGAGGAGAGGCCAGAGGCAGGGAAAATGTTTAGGAAGGTGTTAAAATAAATCCAGCAAGGAGATGAGGCTATCCTGATAAAGTCAAATATATGATTCCATCCTTGGTAGGATTTGGATACACAGCGAGAAGGGAGTCAGGCTACATTCTAGCTGACTGTACTTTTCCTGCTGCTGCTCTATAACACTGAGAAAGAATGAGAACTGGCACCCCCAGCCTTCTTTCCCAACCAAATTTCCCTTGGACTCTGCTGGGACCCCAGCACTAATTGCTTGTCAATTCCTGACACTATCATTTCTCCCTGGGCCTGACTGAGCTATATTAGGAAAGATAAAAAGACAAAATTTTTCCAACTTTTATGCATTTAATTGCTCAATCCCAGCTTGCATTTCATTCCCTCAGATCATCAAAGACAAGGCAGAACTACTTATATTGTACTACAAGGAACTGAGAGCCTAAATCCTTCCATCTAATGAGATGTAGGGGAGGGGGAAGGATTGGACTCCTTTCTGTATGTGGTTACCTGAGTTTAACACATACTTTAGAGTTAGGATAAAAAACTATGGTACTATACAGATATAAAATCCTAATTCCTGGAAATTTTGTTTTGTTTTGTTTTGTTTTGTTTCTAAATCACTTCCCATTGAGTATTTGATCCAGCACAGGGACACTAGGACTCTAGACCCGATTCTGCCACATACTAACTGTGTGACTGGAGCAAATCAATTCACTCCCCTAGGCTGTAATGTTCTCATCTTTAAAATGGGGGGGGGCCCTTTCCCAACCCCAATGGAAAAAGCATTAGACATGGACTTAAGAGAGGTAGGTTTAAATCTTACATCCAAACTTTGTAACTGTGTGATGGAGAGTGAGGTGAGTGAGTGAGACTGGATTCTTCATTTGTAAAATTGAGATGCTAAGACTTAACACTACCCATCTTACTTTGAAATAGTGTGCTAGGTGACACAGTGAATAGAGCACCAGCTCTGGAGTCAGGAGAACCTGAGTTCAAATTTAGCCTCAGACACTTGACACTTACTAGCTGTGTGACCTTGGGCAAGTCACTTAACCCCTATTGCTTCACCTCCCCCCTCCAAAAAAAAGAAAAATAAACTAATATGACAGCATCCATTCTTGCAATGACTGAAACAAAAAAATTATCTCAATGTGTGGTGTCACTTACACAGTAAAGATTTGAAACTGAGTGTTCCCTAGGACTGGCTAACATTTATAAAGTTTTTACGAATCACTACCCTCTCACAAACCCTACAAGGTAAGTAACACAGGGAGAGCTAGGTGGCACAATGGATAGAACACCAGGCCTGGAGTCAGGAAGACCTAAGTTCAAATACAGCCTTAGACAATTCCTAGCTGTGTAACCCTGGGCAAGTCATTTAACCCTGTTTGCCTGAGTTTCCTCACCTGTAATATGAACTGGTGAAGGAAGTAGGAAAATGAAAACCCCATGGACAGCAATGGTGTTCTAAGATCCATGGGGTTATAAAGAATCAGAAACGACTCAATAACTGAATAAATAAATACCTAAAGGAACTTCATTAAGGGAGGTATAGCTTCATGTGTAGAGGTTGCCTTTGGGGCCATGAAGAGCTGGACAAGACAAACAAAAAAACAAAACAAAAAAATGACTAAACAACAAAAAAGTAACGCAAAAAAGTCTTACTTCCCATTTTACAGGTGAGGAAACAGGTTGAGAGAGACTAAGTGATTTGCCCAAGGTGTCATAGTAAGTAGCAGAGCCAAGATATAAACCCAGATCTGCTCATTCCAAATTCACCATTCTTTTTTCACTGAGGCCACTCAGTCTGGTGGCTGAATAAATTCCCATGGTGACAAGGCCCTGGAAGGGTTTTGGAGTTGATAGACCATTGCTGCTCTCTCTTCGATCATAAAAAGTACAGCTTATTCCACAGGTCACTGGGCAAATGGCCAACAGGCTTCTCTCCACTCCCCTATTTCCCTTGTGATTTATCCAGCTGTATTCAGCTGGCCCCAGATGGTGCTTACTTCTCAGCAACTCTAAGTAGCCATCCATGCTGTTTCCATTGGTATACACATATGTTTGTGCCATCATTTATTGACTTAACATGCTCCCTTCAGTAGGCGTGGCCACCTCAGATAAATATTTGGTTTGAGGAATGCCTCGGGGGACAGTCATCTCACTTCCTGATGCTTCTTTGACAGTACAACAAACCATAAGCATAAGACAGTTCTCTTTGCAAGGGAGAAACTTCAAAAAGGAAACATCAGAATGATGCAAACTTAGGAGGCATTTTCCATGACATCCCATCTGCCCCAAATTCTGACCAATAAAATACATTAATAGTTAAAAAGAAACCAACAATAAAAGGACTGGGCTGACCTTTTGATAAAAAGCCAGCTCTAGAAGAAAGGATGGGAGAACTAATTGAGTGAGGCAAAAACACACATCAGCTTGAACTGCAGAATTGCTTCAGAAGGATTCTCCTTTTTTCTTCCAGTGAAGGAAAAATAGACTTTTGTCTTGAATGCCTTTATCCTCCCTAACTTTCTAGAAAGTCTCAGATATGCCCAAGTATCAAGAAACTTGAAATCATCTGAACTACTGTGCTCAACAGGGTGTCCCAAAAGTCCTTGTGCAGTTTTATGATGGGGAGGAGGGGGGGGGGAGGAACCTTGTATCTTTGGCCAGCTCTAATTTTTAGGCATTTCATATGCTGAACTGAAAACTGCCTGCAATGGGTGGCCTTTGCTGGGGGAAGAAATGGTGGTAGTATCTCATGAGTTCAGATTCAATTTTAGGGTTAAATGGGGCACTCATAAGTCATCAAATGGTTAACAAAAGGAGATTTGCTTTGCTCTAACATAGAAATGATATTAGGCAAGGATATAAGGGCTTTAGCTCCTCTAGATAACCCACCCCCTTGTCTCCATAAAGGCAGTTAGAATGCTAGGCCTAGAGCCTGGAAGACTTGAGTCTAAGTCTATCCTCGGACACTTACTAGTTCTGTGACCCTGGGCAAGTTACTTAACCTCTGTCTGCCTCAGTTTCCTCAACTGTTAAAATAAGGATAATATCACCTATTTCCCAGAGTTGTTGTGAAGATCAAATGAAATATTTTTAAAGCACTTAGTAACAGGCCTGGCATATAGTAGGTGCTTAATAAATGCTTATTCTCTTGCCTTCCTTTTTCTTTACAGAAATAAATCTAGAAAGCAAGGCAGGGTTTGGTGACTCAAGCCGTCTTCTGACATCCACCAAGTTAGAAGAATATTGATTCCATGTAGGTGGGACTTTTTATGCTTTAAGTAGACCAGGAAGTGATGTCAAGGGTGGTACCAAGAACAGCTTTGTTGCTTTTTAGAAAAAAATAACCTTATCCTGGGGGAAATGGTATGGGAGACCCTGGTTCTATCACAGTCTTGTCTTTGTGTACTCTTAGAGCTATTGAATTCTGCTTTGAGGCACTATATTTCTTTCCCCTGGATAATGGGAGAGAATATAGCAATGCAGCTGGCAGCTAAGTTAGAGTGACTTACGGGTCAGAGAACTGGTCTCAGAGTCAGGAAAAACAGGGTTCAAATCTTCCCACTGATTTATACTGGCTATGAATCCTGTGCAGGTCACTGAGGGACCCCAAGCAAGCTTCTGAGACCACAAATTATGGAACAGTTGCTGAGCTGCACTGAGGGAGAAAGCTTTCTCACTGGAGTTTCCCAGCACCAATGAATTCACAAGTCTAAACCCAAGAGGGAAAAATGGATGGAAAATGAGTGATCTGCATGAAGTCAAGAGGCTTCCTGTTTGGCCTAGAGTGATCCTGAGATTATAGAACAGACCAATGACTTCAATCCAGGCCATTCCAGTGGGCAAATCCCAAGTCTGTGAAGTGTAGAGAGGACTGACTCCCTGCAGTAAAAGATTCCATCAGAGAATCTCAGTGTTGGAAATGGACCCCATTCGCCATTTAGGCTAACCTACACCTAACAGAGAACCTCCTCTATAATCGTCTGCTTTTGCTTGAAGAAAACCCTAATGAAGGAAACCCCATTAAGTTCTAAGACAACCCATTTCTCTTTTGTATGTCTCCAACTAGTAGCAGCCTTTCTTTATATCAAGCCTAAATCTACCCTTCTGTATATTCCACCCAATGCTACCTAGTTCTACTCTCTGGAACCTAGCAGAACAAGTTAAATCCTTTTACTATATGATAGCCTTTTGAATATTTGAAGACCGCAATCACATACCTTTTAGATCCTTCCTTCTCCAGCTCAACCACTCCCGATTCCTTCAAATGATTTGAATACAACATGATATCAAGGTCTTTAACCATTCTGATTGTTCTCCATTTTATCATCATCTTTCCTAAAATGTGACATCTAGAACTGAGCATAATACCCTAGATGTGGTCTGACCATGGCAGAGAATGTAGCAGAACCGAAATCCCCATAGTCCTGGATACTGAGCTTCTTTGAATATATAAGATCACATTTAGTTTTTAGGCTGTCACATCACACTGTTAGCTCATGGAATTTGCAGTTCACTAAGACACTCAGATCTTTTTCTGGAAAACTGCTGTAAAGTCATGCTTTCCCCATCATGTACTTAATGAAGTTAAATTTTAGCCTAAATAGAAAACTTCACATTTATCTGTATTAAATGTCATTCTAACTATATTCAGTCAAACATTATAACCTATCAGTTTTGCTTGTTTATTTGTTTTGGATCCTGACTGTCACCCAACATGGTAGCTCTCATTACCACCTTTGTGTGATCTACAGAACTGATCAAATCATCTGTGTCTTTATCCAAGGCATTGATTAAAAAATGTTAAACAGAATAGACTGAATACAGATTCCTGGGACATTCTACCAGATACCTCCATCCAAGTCAACCCTGGATCATTGGTGACTACTTTTTGTATCTCATAACTTGATTAATCCTAACTGTACTATGCATAGGGTTAACTCACATCTATCCCTAGCATTCACAAGAATAGCATGAGCAATTTTGCCAAATTCTTTGCCAAAATCTAGGTAAGCTCGTTTCCTTGTTCTACCAGTTGAGTTTGCTGGAGTGACCTGTTCATGATCAAGCCTGTTCTTGATCATCTCCTGCTGTCTAACATTGTCTTCATCTTTTTTACTACTGGTCACATTGCAAACTTATATTTAACTTGTAGTCAGCTAACACACACACACACACACACACACACACTTCCCCTAGATCTTCTCATGAAATGCCATCCAACTGAGATTAGACAGTATGACTTCTAAGGGCCATTCAAGCCCTAAAATTTTGAGTTCTTCAAGGTTGAATTCAAAACACACCTCCTCTATGAAACCTGCCCTGTTTACTCTGATTTCCACAGATCTCTCCCTTCCTTGAACTCCTTTTAACCTCATAGACAGCAGGACCACACCACTTAGCACTCGAGTATTTGCTGTCTTACACTATTCTCTAATTATTACAAGTGTATGAGTCTTTTCTCTCCAGTTGGAGAGAGTTTAAACTCTAGTTAAAAGAGCAGGGATGTGCCTTTTTATTTTCTTATATCTCTTGCCATACACCCCACATATGGGTGGTATATACATAGAAGTATGCTGGCAAATGTTTAACAACTAGTCCTCAAAAAAAAATATACACAGTAATAATAGCTAGCATTTATATAACACCTACTCTGCACTAAGCGCTTTACAAATGCTCTATTCAATTCTCAAGGAAACAACTATGAGGTAGGTGGTATTATTATCCCCATTTTACAGTTGGAAAAACCAAAGCAAATAAAGGTTAAGTAATTTGCCCAATGGCACACAGCTTGTAAGTTTCTGAGGATGGATTTGAATCCAGGTTTTCTCAGGTCCAGTGCTCCATTCACTGTGCTACCTACTACCTCCCAAAGGCAGAACACACTTTTGAGTTTAAGGTGCATTATTTATGTTTTCATCACTTTTTCAAATCTGGATAGTCCACAAAACAGTAAATCAAGCCCTGATTTGTATCATTCGTCATCTCCAATGTGTAAATGCTCACTCTAAAAATTATTAATCTGCTTGCCTGCTGGTTAGAGCGGGCTCCCATACATCATTGAGGGTGTCCCCGATTAGTGTGAACAACAAATCCCCTAAAGTGGTCACATTATAAAAATTCACTCCACATATGTCCATTAGGCTGCAAATAATGACCGCATTTTATAAAATTATAACTTCAAACAGCACAAATTTGAATACATACGACCATTTCACAGGCTCAATAAATGATTGATTATGGAGCCTCAATTTCCTGATGATTTTCTTAAAGAAGTATTAAGGATATTTTGAAGCAAATAGTCTCTTTCATCCTCTCTGAAGCAAATTTGCTCTCTTCACCTTTTTGCTGAAAACCTTAAATATCAGAGCACTTTTCCAACTTGGCCAGGCAATAGAGATTACCCACGTGCTCTGGCAGCTCAGAGGTCAGAGACTGGAATGGCTTGGTGCCAGTCAGTACATTTGGTGCTGATTCAAGCTATTGTATCCACTTGTTGCCAACCTGGTTTTTGTTGTTGTTTTTTTCTTTCAGTTTCATTAATGTGGCTTATTAGGTTGCTTACAATAATTTGTTATTGCAGCAAACAATCACTGTAAAAATCCTAATCCCTGCACAGGGGAGGTGTCGTGAATTAATGGATTAAATATAGAACTATGAGAGCTGAGTTCTTGTCTTGTCTCTATGTAACTTCACACCACCTTGATTTCCTCATCTGAAAAATGGAAATGATTGTACTGGTCTTCTTTCTATGGGCTTTAAAAGGATTACTTAACAAATGATTAGGAAGAGCTCTCCAAATGTAAAGTCTTCATTCTGGTTAAGGTATTTACTTTGGTTTGCCCACATCAAACAGTGTGGATGTGTCCTTTAAGGTGACAGAGGGCTGCAAAATGCTGTGCTGAGATGTAGGAATGAAATTATCGGTTAAAGGGTTTCTTTCAGGACTTGTTAAATTATAATTATCATTGAGAATACAATTTCAAAGTCATATAACTGATGAAAGCTGATGCCTTTGTTATTTAAATACTCAGGAATCATTTCTGAAGTCAGAAGCTCAAATAACATTCTTTTCAAAGTACTTATTAAGTGCCTGTAGTATGCAAAGCACTGTTCTAGGAACTGTGTGTGTGTGTGTGTGTGTGTGTGTGTGTGTGTGTGTGTGTGTGAGGGGAGAAGGGAAGGGAAAGGTAGCAGAGCAATGGAGATTGAAGAGAAAGGGAGAAAAAAGAGTCCCATAGCCCCTACTTTCACAGAGCTATTTGGAGAGATGACTTGTGTGCAAAGATGAGGTAGATTGTGAAAAGGCAGAAACAGAGGTATAAAGTACTATGGTGTAGGTTCCAGTGTTGGCAGTAAAGCACCCCTCTCACAAGAGATTGGGAAATGAATCTAGCTGGCCAGATGCAACTCTTAGGCTTAATCTACAACATATACCGTCCTTGCTCAAGGACGTCGTGCAAGTTCAGGCATAGAACAAGCATATGCCTATAGACCCACACAAAACCCTAGGAATTCACATTCACTGTATTTACTGCTTCTTGCCTTCTTAAAGGAGTCAGAAGCTCTGAGCATATACATGTTATTTGAATTCAAACTGCATATTTTCATTGGGCTGGAACCAATGACCATATGTCACATCATTATAACTTCAAATACAGTAGTGTGAGTTGGAATACAAATGATCACTTCATGGGATTCATTATTCCCAATAATCCAGACCTAGCTTTATAAGAAAGATTCAGGAGTAGAAAACCTAGGTACAACCAAACAATCAACATGAATTTATTAAGCCCTTATTTTGGGGCAGTCACTGTGCTAAACGTTGGAGAGACAAAGAAGATGAAAATAATCCCTGTCTTCCAGGAGTTCACATTCTAACAGAGGAGACAAGAAGTAAACAGGTATATACATGATACAGATTAAGTAATGTCAGAGGGGTTCCTGAACTTCAGTGTTCTAACCCCTAAAATGGAGATAGAATAGCATGTATTTCACAGTTGTTATCTCAAAATGAGACAAGGTATATAAAGACTAAAGTATTATGTAAATGTCAGCTATAATTATTTTAAATAATATTTTATTTTCCCCCAATTACATGTAAAAACATTTTTTTTAACATTTATTGGTTTGTTTTTTTTTAAGTTTTGAGTTACAAATTCTATCCCTCCCTCTCATTCCTCCTCCCTTTCTGATATGGTAAGCAATCTGATATAGATTACACATGTGCGGTCTTGTAAAGCATTTCCATATTAGTCATTTTGTGGAGGAAAGCAGAAAGAGAGAAAAAGATAGAGAGACTAAAAAGAGAGGAAAGAGAGAGAGAACAGAAGAAAGAGAGAGAAAGAAAGAAAGGAATAAAGAAAGGAAGGAAGAAAGAGAGAGAGAAAGAAAGACAGACAGGAAGGAAGGAAGGAAGGAAGGAAGGAAGGAAGGAAGGAAGG
>NW_027187313.1:2037254-2043579 GCF_028583685.1 Petaurus breviceps papuanus | reverse complement strand
GAGAGAGAGAGAGAGAGAGAGAGAGAGAGAGAGAGAAAGCTTTAGCCTGTATTTGGATGCCATTAGTTCTTTCTCTGGAGGTAAATAGCATTTTTCATCATGAATATTTGGGGATTGTCTTGGATCATTGTATTGCTGAGAATGTTACCTATAATTATTTAGTTAGGTAATAAAACTAGATGACCAAGATTAGGAAACCAGTGCAATGGAAAATCAATTCCTGTGGTACATCCCCTTGATGGAGGATTTAAAGGATTAATATCAATCAATGAATTGATTAACAAACATTCCTATGCCTGTTATGTCTTGTGCTAGGTAAAAAATTCCATGCCCCAGAATTCCAATAGAGATGGAAGAATTGATGTTTTGGTTTTTTTTCTCCAAGAGGTATCCTTCCTTACTAATTGAAGGAGGTGAATTCTGGTGGGACAAAGCAATGGCAGAAACTATACACTTTATATATATTTCTATATATATAATATGTAGAGAGATATTTATACACTATATATTATATATATTTAATATATATGTATATATTATTATATATACAATTATATAATAATTCTATAAATGCTGTGGAAATGGGAAGGAGAGAGAGAAAATGGCAACCAGAGAAGAAACTTAGCAGGGTTGTGGCAAAGTTTTCTTGGGACAAGAGAGATATAAGCAGAAAGGGACAGTAGAGAGGGAAAAATTGAGTGATACAGCGTAGTAGGACCTCTTGATTGGAATGTGGAAGACCTGAGTTCCAATGGGTGTGAAATCAGAAATATCTGATTTCAAATATGGTTTTAGACACTTACTAGTTGTGTGACCCTGGGCAAGTCACTTGACCTCACTGTGCCTCAGTTTCCTCAGCTGTAAAATGGAGATAATGACAGCATCTACCTACCAGGATGAGGATCAAATGAGGATAATAATTGTAAAATGCTTAGGAAAGTGCCTGGCACGTAGTAGGTACTATATAAATGCTTATTCCCTCCCTCACTCCAAGCTCTGTAAAATTACTAGCTATGCAACCTTGGGTAAGTTAAGCTCTCTGCACCCCAATCTCTTCATCTGTAAAATGAATGGGTTGGACTATATGATATTCTAAGCTTCAATGACTTTAAGACAGAGAGTATTATAGATAAAGCAAGATCCCAGAGATGCTAGAGGGGGGTAGAGTTTGTGGGGCTGGCCTTGGGAAGAAGGAGGCTCAGGAGGGGAGCGTTGACACCACCTTTCTGATGAATGTTTTGATGTCTTTCTGGTGACAGGATGTTGAATATCCTAGGGCTACTGGAGGCTGCTGGCTCTCCATTGTTAATGAATGTCCCAGGATGTGACTTTTCAAGATGGGTATTTTCTACCCTTCTGCAACCAAAGTAAAATGTTATGGGTTACAGAGGTCAGCTGTTCTCTAGGGTATGAACATATACGTATAATTCCAACTAATTTTTTTAATATGCTTTTAATTCTCTTTCCTCTCTTATTGAAATGTATCACCAGCGTGTTTTCCCACTTTACAAAAGTCTTTAAAAAGTGCTGTGGAAAGCTGCTCTCCATGCCAACAACCCCCAAGTTGCTTGTAAGGTGAGAAGTCTGCTTACTTGAGAAGAGAAAAGCAACATTTCACACAACCAAATGAAAAAGCACATGGGCATGAAAACCAGTGAAAGTCTGTCAATTTGTTTCATTGTTAAACTCATTGAACCAGACACTTTTTTGAAAAATTGCAAAGTCCTAACCCAAAATATTCTTCAGGAAATTGGTGTGGTTACTCAGTATTGTCCAAAAGATAGAAACCTCATTCATGGTATGTTATTGGAGGTAGGAAAACAAATTGACTCACAGAAGATCTTCTTACAACTTCAAATGGCAATATCTGGGAGGAGGAGATGTAAACTGAGCTTTGGTGACAGTCTGGGACTCCAGGATGACTTTATCAAACAGCTGCTGCCTCCTACCCCAGATGCTGCCTTATTTCACAGACATATGAAATGGCTTCTGTGTATATAGTTTGTTCCGAGGTTTGAGATACAATGAGGAAAGGCACTTCTATAAATGTTGCTGATTCTCAAGGGCAACTAGGGCAGGGCAACTGGAACTTTGCCCCGGGGGAGTGAATTTAGGGGGCACCAATAGCGCTTGTCCTCCTACTACAAGGTAAATACAACACAGCTAGGTAGCAAGAATAATTAATAATAAATAAATAATAAGCTACCAGATGGTTTCCTGGGGTGAGCTTTTACTCTGCCTCATCCTGATTGCCTTCTCCCAACCCCCACATAAATGAGACCTGACTTCATGAAGTTGTGAAATTTTCCCCAGGCACAAAAATCCTAGTTATAACTCTGACAGTTACTAATTATTATTATACTGTAAGTGCAAGGTCTTAGGACAGCAACCTATAATATTTATATAGCTAAAAGTTGCAAAGAGATTTACATTTACTATATTATTTAATTCTCACAACAAATCCTAAGAAGTATTCTTATTACCTCCATTTTACAGATGCAGAAACTAAGGCTGTTAAGTTTTACCTCGGGTTGCACAGCTAGTTTCTGAAGCAGAATTCATACCCAGTTCTTCCCGATTCCTGAGCCAACATTCTATCTGCTACCCCATCTAACTTCCTATATTATAAAAAATAAAATAGTACTATAGCAGGCAAACTCATTGTTTTCATCTAAATTGTTCTTAAGTGTCCATGTTGATTTGCCCTCAGAATCAACCAGTCATTGTTGACAACTTCACCAGTCAAATAACTGAACGGTAGTTTTCATATCTCTATAAAGGGTTCAAGGAGGCAGAGTGGTTGAGTAGACAGAACCCTAAACTTGGAGTGAGAAGACTGGATTTCCAGCACTTATCATAGTGCCTGATACATAGTAGGTGCTTAATAAATATTGATTAATTGATTTCTAGTAAGAGGGGATCTGCCAGCCATGTGACTTTGTATATTACTTCCCTTCTTTGAGACACACTTTGTTCATCAGCAAAATGACAGGGCTGGCCTGGGTGATCTCTCAGGTTACTTTTAAATTCTATGGTTAAAATATAATGCTTTATCTGAAGATTAAGGGATAAGGACAAAAACCGACCCTGTGATTTCAGCAACCTGTGATTTTCTTGGTATAGTAAGATACCAGGGAGGAAATTCCTTCTCCTAATGCAGGTCAGCATCTCCACTGCAGCTTATTATCTTATAGAAAATTGCCTAGAGTCCTGAGAGGTGTCATGATTTCTCTAGGGTCACATAGCTAGTATGTGCCAGAGATAGGACATGAACCCTGGTCTTACTGGCTCTGAGGGCCATACCTAGTTTAATCATCTTTACTCTAAGGCTTCTGTTTTCTGCATCTGAGATTCAGACAGCTTGAAGATTGTCATTTGAAAATTCTTTCCAAAATAAACGAATCCTTTTAGTAAGGGGATTTGTTGTGTGAAGTTTGGATCCAAAGGGTCACACTTTAGGACCTAGAGGGCCATGTGTGGCCTGTCTGAGGCTGCTTCTCTGCCTAATGAAAATCTACCACTGTATTCATTAAAGTTGCTTTCTATTAAATTACAGTAATTATTCCTAGACAACAAGAAATGGAGAAAATGCATAGAAACCACTGTCAATGCTGTTAGGTTCCAATGGACAAAGAGTAAGAGTAGTCACATTCAGAACAAATGTATGCCATAGCCCATGCCTAGTTACATTGTCTTTACCCTGATATGCCTTGTGTTTTCTGTATCTGAGACTCAGACAGCTTGATTACTGCCATTTGAAAATTCTATTCAAAATAAAACCCAGATTCTTTTTTTTTCCTGTGGTTTCGGGTAGGGGTGAGAGGTTGGAAAACGAGAGGAACTTATGTTCATTCTTTCAAAAGCCAATTTGACTTTTGTGCATCGAGAGGAGGTGCCTTTCTCTGGTAGCATAATGAATCACTGTGCATTAACTTTGTTTACAGCCAAGAGGGGTATAAAGGAACAGATGGCAAGGAAACAGGATTTAAAGAAGAGACAGATGCGCGCCTATTAGGGAGCTTGGGTAAATCTCTTAGATTCCTGTGGCATCACTGCTAACATACAATGAGCAGTCGAACGGCTCTCTGCATTTGGATTGAAGTTCACAATTGCATTTAACTCTGTTTGGATCTTGCCTCTGAGGATAGCAAATTAATCCTACTACAAGCATTGATAATTGTTTCTCGTGGGGAGCAGGGTTGTCTAGAGATTTGTACATTTGAAATACATTTACAGAAAAAGATGTTCATGATTGGTGAAAAGGATATGTATTTAGACCAAACACAATTCCAGAGGACTGATGATGAATCATGTTACTTCTTGACTAAGAGGTGATAAACTCAGGGTACAGACAGAGACATATGCTTTCTGAATATGGCCAATGTGGGAATTTATTTTGTTTTACCATGCATATTTGTTACAAACAAGGGTTTGGTTTTTCTTTTCTTCTTCTGCAATGGTAGTGATAGGGGAAAGGTGGAAAAGAAAGAAAATAATTTTTTTGTTCATTGAAAAAATTAAATTTCAAAAAGAATATGCATTTAAATACATGTTTGTAGTAAAATATATGTAGGTTAAATGTCACAACAAAGAAATTTGAGGGGGAGAGGGAGATTCTGATCTGGATTTGTGAGGAGAGGCTGCATAGCACACAGTGGATAATAGAACAGCTCTTAATACAAGGACACTAATACAGTAACTGTGTGACCATGGGTAACCTTCCTTCAAACTCCCTCCCTCACAGGGATATTGTGAGGAAAGTTTAATTCTTAAAGATATAATATAAGCTTCTTGAGGGCAGGGCCTGTTTCTATCTTTCTCTCTCTTTTTCTTTCTTCTCCTTTCTTTCTTCCTTCCTTTTCTCCTTCCTTTCTTCCTTCTTTCCTCCCTTCTTTCCTTCTTCCCTCCCTCTCTTTTTCTCTCTCTCTTCCTGCCTTGATCAGATACTGTGGTCAATTCACATTTGAGGAACGACCAATGATAAGATAGAGACCAGATAGAGGAAGGCAACCAGGGTAATGAAGGAACTCAAGATCATGCCATCTAAGGATTGGTTGAAGAAAAATGGAGATGTTTAGTCTGTAGAAAAGAACCATTCAGGACACATGAAAGTCATCTTCCAGCATTTGAAGGACTGTCACCTGGGAAAGGGGCTGAACATCTTCTGCTTGAGCCAGAAGTCAGAACCAAGATCAACAGGTAGAAGTTATAAAAAAAGCAGATTTAGGATTGATGCAAAGAACATTTTTTTACCATTACAACTATCCAAACATGGAAAGTCCTGTTTTAGGAGCTAGCAGGTTTGCCCTCACAAGAGGTCTTCAAAAAAAAAACCTGGGTTGATCACTTGCTGAGTCTGTTATAATGGGGACTTTTATTGAAGTACGAGACCAGACTGTCTCTGAGGCCCCTTGGAATCTGAGATTCTCTGATGCTGTGAAATATGTGGAACAAGGGCTGTTTGGTTAAGAGCTCAATTCAACTAAAATTCCTTTAGTGGCACTTTTAGTGAATGGATGCTGGCTCAGGTCCAGTTGTGCAATTGACATAATCAGGCATATTAATAAAAAGGTTTTCTCAACAGCCTTCAATCCTTCACATAGTGACATAGCATCAGATCTCATAATCTTGCCAAACTGTATTCTCCAAAATGAGTTAAGGAACATTTATTCAAGGTCCTTCAACCTTTGTAAATAGACTCATCAGATATCCACCAGAAACTCACTCTTTGTATGAGGGCAGTCTCCAGTCGTCCTGATCTATATCTAGCCACAGGACCCAGATGGCCCTGGAGGAAAAAGTGAGACATGACTTTGCACAGCTTCGTCTCACTGAAATCCAATTCACTTGCATGTCATGGCATCACCTCCCTGATATCATGGTCCTCTTCAAGAAAGAAAGACAAACAACAACTCTTTGTACACTGCTAAACCCATTTCCTCCTTCACCCCTCAGACTTCGTTCTTTCATAAAAGAGACACTACGTCATTTAAATCTAACAAAGACCACCCTGACCACTCTTGCCTGAAGGTCAGGAAGTTTAGATTTTACCCTTCCCTCACCAGGGTTCTCTAATATCCTAAGAGGGGACTGGGAAACATATTGCATGGTTTCCATATCTCTTAACATAGTCACCCTCCTTTGGACACTTCTCCCTAAGCAATATTGTTCCCCCAGTTGTAGATGGGTGGTCCCTGGTAGCCTAGTTCCATTTAGCCACTAATAGTCACATTAGCTTTTATACAAAAATACTGACATCAGAAGGTATAATCACACACACACACACACACACACACACACACACACACACACACACACACACACA
>NW_027187313.1:1882785-2037244 GCF_028583685.1 Petaurus breviceps papuanus | reverse complement strand
ACACACACACACACACACACACACACACACACACACACACACACACATATAAACTTGCTCCCCCAACCCCTTTGTTCCACCTGAGTCTCTGGAGAGACAGGAATTAGGTCCGTAGCTCAGCTTGGTTCCTATAGAGTTTGGTCCTAGTTCCAAGTCCAACCCCTCCCTCTCAGACTCAAGTCCCAGGCACTTTGACTTCTCGGTTTCCATGCCAGGTGGCCAGCCATTTACAATCTTAGTTCCAAGCTGTTCATGTCTCAAACTTCTAGGTACCAGCTCCTTGGAGATCACCTCTATCAGTTGAAACTGGGAAGGACACACAACACAGAACAGACACAAACACTGGCCCAGGCCCATTTCTTAGAGCTGAGGTAAAAGAGGAAGGACGGGGGAAGGGAGCATTTCCCATCTCACCAAATCAGTTCATGGCACCTGTGTTGTGGGTGAACTGTGATCTTTACCCTCTGGATGCAGCAGATAAGGGTAGTCAAAACAATCAATTCCATTGGCTCAAAATGCCAAGCAAAGGAGCCTACCATCACCTATGTAGTAGGGGATGCAGGCCTCCATGTGAAGCAAGATAGACATGTTCCAAAGGCCCACCAAGATCACCTCCCTCAATATTAAGTGAATTGGACATAACCAGACAAGCCTAGGCTAAATTTAAGGGGAAAAAAACCCCTTGAAAATCTCCATCTGCAAAAGGTATTTGATGGAGACAGTTTCAGAGTCTTCGACCCCGTTACATGGTCATTGAATTAACAGTTTTGTGGCCAAATCCTTGTTTGACTGTCCTAACCAGTTTGTGAGCAATAAAAGCAATAGTTATGTAGAAGATGTTATCAAGTTCTGGGGGTAGATCTTTTAAAAATGTATTTATTTATTTTTAGTTTACAACATTAAGTTCCACAAGCTTTTGAGCATTAAATTTTCTCCCCTCCCCAAAACAGCTTGCAATGTGATACAGGTTCTACATATACATATATGTTAAACATATTTTCACATGAGTCATGTTATAAAGAATTATAACCGATGAGAACCATGAGAAAGAAGAAACAAAACACACACAAAAAAGGGAGAGCAAATAGTATGCTTCGATCTTCGTTCAGACTCCATAATTCTTTCTCTAGATGTGGATAGCATTTTCCATCATGAGCCTTTTGGAGTTATCTTAGAACCTTGCATTGCTGAGAAGAGCCGAGTCTATCAAAGGCAGTCATTGCACAATGTGACTGCGGGGGTAGGTTTTAAAGATGATGAGAGGCTGGAGCGTGTCCGAAGGAGGGTGACTAGGATGGTGAAACGATTGAAAATCATGGAATATGAGGGTGAGCTGGAAGAAATGAGGACGTTTAGCATGACACAGAGAAGACTTGGAAGAGGGAAATGGCACTATGGGTCGGTCAGGCAGTGTGCTAGGCGCTGGAGACACAAAGAAAGGCAAATTAACACTTCCTGTTCTCAAGGAGCTCATAGTCTGCTCACAGCAGAAGACGACATGCAAACAGCTAAGGCCAAACAAGCTATGTGCGGGATAAATTGGGGGTGATCTTATAGATGGCACTAAAATTAAGGAGAGCCAGGAAAGGCTTCTTATAGGAGACGGGACTTCAGCTGATACTTGAAGGAAGACTGGGAGACCAAGAGGAGGCCACGAGGTGGGAGAGAATTCCAGGCATGAGGGACGGCCAGAGAAAATGCTCAGTTAGGAGGTAGTGTGTCTAATATGAGGAACGATAAGGAGACCAGTATATGTATAGTACATGGAGGGGAGAAAGGTATAAATGAGAAAAATGAAAAGGTAGGAAGAGGTCAGCTTAGGAAGGGCTTTGAAAGCCAAAAGGAGGATTTTACATTTGATAATGGAGGTAATAGAGAGCCACTGAGGTTTATTGAAGTCCAGGGGAAAGAAGGCAGTGTGGTATGGTCAGAACTATGCTTTGGGAAGATCAATTTGACAGCTGGATACAGGTTGGATTACAGTGGGAAAAAAATTTGAGTCTGAGAGACCAAACAGAAAGCAGCAGTTTTCAAATATTTAAATCTGGGGGAAAAAAAAGATTATTTTTGCTCTGTTTGAACCTCCAGGGTAGAAATAAGAACAGTAGGTAGAAGACATTAGTTTGATGTAAGGGAAAACGTCCTATAATTAGAGCTAAACAAAAGTGGAATGAACTTCTGTGGAAGGTAATGAGTTCTCCTTCACTAGAGGTTAAGTGGAGACTGGATATCTACTTATTAAGAATGTTATAGTGGAGGAGCGGCTAGGTGGTGCAGTGAATGGCAGTACAGGGCACAAACCCTGAAGTCAGGAGAACCTGAGTTCAAATCCAGCCTCAGACACTTAACACTTACTAGCCCTGTGACCTTGGGCAAGTCAATTAACCCCAACTGCCCTGCCTTCCCCCCTCCAAAAAAAAAGAACATACAGTGGAGATTCTTGGGCAGGGACAAGTAGGACAAGATGACTATTGGAGTCCTCTCCTACTATGAAAATCTGTGATTCTGTGCATTGAATCCATGAACTCATTTCCTAAAAACATTTTTTAAAGAGTTTTTAGAATTTAAGAACAAAAGAAAACACCCAAAGACCAAGGCTTTGAAAAGGTGGCTCTCCTGCCTCCCTTCCCCCTCTTCCAATTTGTCTTTTCTCCCCTTTCCCCACCCCCACCCCCATTTAATTTTTTCTTCTAGTAGATAAAAGGCTGAAATTTTAGTCCTCCCCTGTGTAAGCACCTATTTTCTATTCCAAATTGTTTTCCGTTTTTCCCCTCTTTTGCCAGTATCCCACAGGTGCATAGCTTTTGTTTATACCTATTATGGGATAAAAATGGTGTGGAGCATAGACTGCTGGGAAAATAGGCTTAAGTAATCTCTGCACTGATGAGTAAGAGTTTAACAGTCACAAACAGGTGAAACCAGTCTCACTACACCAGCGATGCAAACACCAGGGTCTATCAATCTCCAAATCTCTTAGACTCAAACACACTAATTCTTTGTCAACAGAAATGTATGTACCAGATGCCGTCTTCTATAATCAGAATGAAATGTATACTATTGGTTTACTTTCCTTCAAAAGCAAGTCTTCACATAACTGGATTAATTTCTTCTCCCTCTAGGACTTAATTTTTCTCTATAACTTTTTCTCCTATTACTGCTATTCTGATCCTAGCCTGTAGAATCACTGGGCAAGAACATAAGGAGTGTCCTTCTTTCTAGGGATCATGAGGACCGCCTCATCCATGGTCTTTCATTTTTACTGACTTGACTAATGCATAATTGAGAATTATATCCATGCCAAAGTTTTGTGTATGTGAAAGGCAAGCAATAATCATAGAGCAATTGTATTCCCAAGCTGGCCCATGGTTCATACATTTTATTATGGTTTATGGGTCTGAATTGACATGTCTGTAAAACCATAAATATTGAGAAAACATTTTAGCCTTGTTAGGGGAGGCTGAGTCAGTGTTGGTGACATTAACCTGGCTTGACGCTTTCGTTGCTAGGCAATTATTACCAACGTCTTCTATAATATGAGCTGATTCAGCCCTGCAGTTACACACCCTTGCCTCTTTTGAAATAATCATTTCTATAGTTCCCTGGTGCTTTATTATCTCCAGTTCATGCTAAAAATCTTAGCTCATTTCCAACCTCTTCTCTCCAATTCTATAGTCAATGCTCTAGCATGACCTCTTAGGTGGATAAATGTAACATCTCTTTATTGGTCTCTATGTCTCCAATCTCCTCTCCGATCCATCCTTTGCATAGTTGCCAAGATGATATCTCTAAAATACCAATCTAACAGATCTCTCCCTTGCACAAAAAGCTTCAGTGGCTCCCTATTGCTTCTAGGATAAACGCAAACTTGTTTTGAGGAACATTTAATTCCCTTTCATAATGTGGTTCCAGCCCTATCTTTCCAGACTGATTTCAAATTACTCCCACTCACTTGTTCTGCTTCTGTAAGAATAAGAGCTGTTCCCAAATTGAAAAACGATCAAAGGATAGGAACAGGCAGTTTTCAAAGGAAGAAATCCAAGCTACCAATAACAATACGAAAAAATCACTAATCATTAAAGAAATGCAAACTAAGTCTGAGGTTCCACCCTATATCCAGCAGATCAGCAAATAAAAAAGGAAAAAATGACAAATGTTGGAGGGGCTATAGGAAAACATATTTAACGGCACATATTTAATGCACTGGTGATGGACTTGTAAATTGGTCTAGCCATTCTGGAAAGAATTTAGAACTCTGCCCAGAAAGTCATTAAACTATGCCTACCCTTTGACCCAGAAATACTACCACTATACACTAAAGAGTTCAAGAAAAAGGAGGATATATATATGTGTGTGTGTGTGTGTGTGTGTACATGTATACATATACACATACATATGCATGTATATGTATATCTGTGTGTGTATATATATATATATATGCAAAGTATCTCTTTTTGATATAGCAAAGAACCAGAAACCAAAGGAGTGCCCATCAACTGGGGAACTGCTGACTAAATCATAGCATATGATTGTAATGAAATAGTAATAATAATAATTATTAGCACTTTAAAGTCTATAAAGCACTTCACATATGAGAAAGGACAAAAGTGACAGTTCCAGTGAAACCTGGCAAGATGTGTATGAAGTGATGCAGAGTTAAAGTGGGCAAAACAAGGAGAACAATGTATATAATAGCAACACTATAAAAACAAACAACTTTGAATATCTTAGGAACTCTGATCAATCAATGATGAACCAACCACTCTATATGACGAATGATGAAGGATGCTACCCACTTCTTTTTTTTTTTTTTTTGCTTTTTGGAGGAGGAAAGGCTGGGCAATTGGGGTTAAGTGACTTGCCCAAGGTCACACGGCTAGTAAGTGTTAAGTGTCTGAGGCTGAATTTGAACTCAGGTCCTCCTGACTCCAGGGCCAATGCTCTATTCACTGAGCCACCTAGCCGCCCCATGCTACCCACTTCTTGAGAGAGAGGTAATGGACTTAACGTGCAGAGAGATAAAATATTTTTGGATGGGGCTAATATGGTCATTTGTTTTACATGATTAGACACTAATTACCAGGATTTGTTTTTCTTTTTTCTTTTCTTTTTTCCAATGATGGAAGGAGTCAAGGAAAAAAAAAGTTGATTTTTGGTCATTGAATAAAATAAAATTTAATTTAAAAAGAATATTCTTTATTCAATGATACTAGATAGGTGAAAAGTGAGAAAGAAGGAAGATTTTATATATTGAGGACATATGGTCATGTGGAACAATCTAGGAGCCAGAGTAGTAGAGCAGAGTGGTGATCATTTGGGAGAAGGTCAATGGAAGCAAAAATAGAAATTATATTATGAATGTTCAACATGTCACTGGTACAGACAGAGGATTTAGACTATGAGTCTCACTCAGAAAGATGACATAGTAATGATGGGAAACATCAATTATATTGCTGGGCTTTTTCTTTCTAATTCTTGATTTGCCTTAATTGATTATTTTGGCCTGACAAGAGTCATTGTTGTTCTAGACCCTATTCTGACCAAAAGAGAAGATCTGTTTACAAGAGAAGAAATATAATGGGAACCTTGGGTGCAAGAGGGTACTTCATTTTAAGACTTGTGAAGGGGAGAGGAAAGCTAGTCATAGTCTGGCATGGAGGTAGGATTTGGGGGAAATTATTTCAGAGTACAGAGAAAGGATCTTATGGCCCAAAATCCTAAAGGGTAAGTAAAGACATGAGGGGCAAAAAGCTCTTAAGAATCAAATTCTGAAGAGAAACAGAAACAATTTGGATCAGATGGAAGAGTGAGAACTGTCTAAAGATACCTATGAGAATGCAAAAGGAACTTATGAACTAATTTACATGTGGTGGTGGGTTTGTTTTTTAATCATATACAGAATATGGAAGCCAAGGTAGGAAATGGAGCATGAATCCAAGAGTGCGGCATTAACCTATAAATATAGTTTCAGGAGTGCTAAAACTTCAAATGAACTAAAACTAGTTGGCAGAGATATGCTATGGGAAATATAGGTAATGTAAAAACATGAGATAATAATAAAAATGTATTTTTAAAAAACAGGTCATGCCAGACTAACCTCATTTCCTTTTTTGGACAAGGTCTCTGGACTAGTCGGTCAAGGGAGTGCTGTAGATATAGTTTACCTAGATTTTATTTAATGGATTCTCTTATTCTGTTGTACAAAACATTCAGAGATATGGGCTATACAACAGTGCAGTTAGGTCAATTTGGAATTGGTTAATGGTCAGACTTAAAGAAGAGTCATTAATGGTTCTTATACACATCTTGAACTCAACATGTCCAAAACAGAATTCATTATCTTTCCCCATCAAAACCCCTTCTTTACTTTCCTATTACTGGGGAGGGTAGTCTTCCCAGACACCTTTCTCTCTCTCACTCGCACAACCAATCAATTGCCAAGTTCCGTCATTTCTAACACCTTCTAACATCTCTCATTCTCCTTCCCTCTTCTGAGACTGCCATCACCTTGGTCCAGTCCCTTATCACCTTATAACTGTACTATTTCAATACCCTGATGGGTTTTCCTACCTCAAATCTCTTTCCACTTAAGTCTATCCTTCCACTATCCTTAAGTGACTTGCCCAAAGTCACACGACTAGTTATTGTGTCAAGTGTCTGAGGTCAAATTTGAACTCAGGTTCTCCTGACTCCAGGGCTGGTGCTCTATTCACTGCGCCACCTAGCCGCCCCTATATTGAACTTTCTAAAGCATAAGTCTATCCATGTGACTCCACCACCATCACTGCCATATTCAATCAACTCCAGTAGCTTTCTCTTTCCTGCAGGATCAAATATAAAATCCTCTGACTTTTAAAGCCCTCGGTAACCAGGTCCCTTCCTACTTTTCAATCCTCTTAATCCTTACAACTTTCCCCCAGGTATTCTGCCATCCAATGACACTGCCTTCCTTGCTGTTCCTCTCTGTAGACACTCAATCTCCCAAGTCTGGGCATTTTTGTTTGCTGTTCCCAATGCCTGGAATATCCTTCCTCTTCATCTCTACTTCCTAACTTTCCTGGCTTTCATCTGTTCTCAGCTAAAATCTTACCTTCTGCAAGAAACCTTTCCCTATCCTCCATAATGCTAGTGTCTTCCCTATGTTGGTCATCTCCACTTTTTCTTGCATATGTCTTGTTTCCATCATTAGACTGTGAGCTGCTTGAGAGCAGAGACTTTCTTTCACCTCTCTTTGTGCCCCTAATACTTAGTACAGTGCTTGGCACATAGAAGGTTCTTAATGCATTTTGTTGACTGACTGTTTTAATGGCACCTTGGAAGGAGGTCTTTAATAGAATTCCCTTTGAATCTATGCTTGGCTCTATGATGCTTAACATTTTTTTAATTACTTGGGATAAACATAAGACCATAGGATGGTAAATCTACTGCTGGATGGGGTCTTCAGAAGCCTCTTGTTCTAATCCCTGCATTTTATAAGTGAAGAAACTGAGGGCCAGAGAGATAAAGACAGACTAAAGGGTACCTGAACTGTAAGGAAATAAAAAATCAATTATGACTCTAGATAACAAATCATGAAACATACTTTCCTTCTTCATGACAGAGAAATGGAAGTCTACACAGGCACGATGTTGTAAATATTGTCATATGTGGTTACTGTTTCAGGTGGTTTTGCTTAATTGTTTTTCACTGTTACAAGGAGGATTTCAGCGTACCTGTATGGAGGGAGGAGAAAGTTACAAAAGTGACCGTGATGTAAATACAAAAGGCATCAATAAAACATTTTAAAAGAAAAAAAATGACAGGATAAAGGTGTAGATAACGTAACTTGCAATTTGCAGACAACACAAACCTAAGAGGGATAGATAATAGGATTTAATAAATTCTTTCAGGGTTAGAATGTTGGGATCAGATTTAGGTTAGGATGAAATCTAATAGGAATAAATGGGAAGTCTTACATGTGAATTCAAAAAATTAACTTCACAAGTATAAGATGGAGGCAGTTAGGAATTAGGAAGACAAATTCAAAACCTACCTCAGACACTTAACTGGCTGGGTGACCCTGGGCAAGAGTTTCAGCCTCAGTTTCCTCACATGTAAAATGGGGGTAATAATAGCACATTCTTTGTAGGCTTGTTGGACCAAAAGAGATTATATGTATAAAGAGCTTTACAAATTGTTAAGTGTTAAATAAATGTCAGCCATTATTAACTGGCAGTAAATAGATTGCAGACTTTGTATTAATCAGAGATTGTTCTAATAACCAATAAATTAACAATAATTAAGTGACAACTATATACCAGGGTCTCTGTTAGGTACAGGGAATAACAGTAAGAAATAGTTAAGAAATTAATTAATTAATTAACCCTTAAGAAATTTGCATTCTCTAGGGAGAAAAATTAGCCAAAAGCTAATGCAATCTTAGATTCTATAAAAAGAGGCAATGTGTCCAGGACTATGGAGGGGATAGTCCTGCTATGCTCTGCTCTGGCCAGAGATCCATACTGTCCTCTCAGTCCTCCAGGTTAAAAACCTCTGAGTCCCCTTGGGTTCTTCCCTCCTCCTCATTGTCTGTACCCAATCAGTTTTTAAATTTTGTTGATTCTGTTTCTCTTTTCACATCCATCACCCTCTTTCTCTCCACTCCCACAACCACCATCCTAGGAAAAGCCCTCAGCCTCTTGCCTGAACTATTTCTTTTAAAATTTATTTTATTTTCAATTCACGGAAGACAAAGCAAGTATTTCCATAACAGTACAATAAAAAGATGATCCCACATGAAACTGAGAATTTACCATGTACAACTTGCTATTCCTTCCAAATATACAATGAAGTTATCATAAATTTCTTTTTTTCTTCTCACCTCCCCACCCTAGAGATGGCTACTATTAGACACAAATAGGTATCTATATGTAAAATTATTCTATACATACTTCTGTTTATCATTTCTTTCTCTGAATGCAAATAGCATATTTCTTCATATGTCCTTTATTTTTAATTTGTATATCTAAGAATAGTCAAAATGACTTAGTTATTCAGTGGTTATTAAAACAATATTGCAGGGGGGGGCTAGGTGGCACAGTGAATAGAGCACTGGCCCTGAAGTCAGGAGGACCTGAGTTCAGATCCAACCTCAGACACTTAAGATAACACTTACTAGCCATGTGACCTTGGGCAAGTCACTTAACCCCAATTGCTCTACCTTCCCCCTACAAAAAAAAATAGCAAAAAAAAACCCAATATTGGTGTTACTGTATACAATGTTTTCTTGGTTCTGCTCACTTCACTCTTCATTTCATGCAAGTCTTTCCATGCCTTTCTAAGATCAATGAACTCATCATTTCTTATAGTACAGCAGTATTCCATCACAAACATACACAATAACCTGTTCAGCCATTCCCTTGCAATTTCCAGTTCTTTGCCACCACAAAGAGAGCTGCCATAAACTATAAACATTCCATTCACATTCAAAGTTGTAATTACTATGTGTAAATTTCCCTCCATCTTTTTTTTACTCTCTATTTTCTTTCTCAACCTCTCTTTTTTATCCCATCTCTGTTACCTTGTATTCTTCCTCCACTTCACCTATCCCCTCCCCCATCTCCTAAATCCCAATCCACACACCCTTCCAAAAGTCCCTCCCCCACCCTCAATTTTCTCACCTCTCTAAAAGTCCAAAAGACTTCTACACCTGAACTATAACAAGCCTCCTGTTTGGTCTCTTTGCCGCATACCCCTCCATTTTCCAATTCATCCTTCCCACAGTAAATCACAAAGTGATTTTCCTTAAGCACAGAGCTAACTATGCCATTATCTTACTCAAAAAACTCTTGTGGTCCCCTATTATTTCCAAGCTCAAATATAAACTCTAATTGGCATTAAAACCCCTTCACAACCTGACTCCAGTCTACCTTTCCAGCCTTATTATATTTTCTTCCGCTCATCTATTCTTTTAGTCCAGGCAAATTGTGTTCCTTATACACAGTACACTCCATCCCTTTTCACTAGCTCTCTCCCATGTCTTCCTCATCTCTGCTTCTAGTTTCCTTCAAATCCTAGTTTCCTTCAAAGCTCAGCTTGTCACTTCCTACACAAGACCTTTCCTGATTCTCCCTTGCTGCTAGGGCCTTCTCCCCAAGTATCTTTTGTTCATATATTTTTATGTATTCATATATATCCACATTGTCCTCTCCCAATAGAATGTCAGCTCCTTGAGGGTAGGGACTATTTAATTTTTATATTTCTATTCCTGGTACCTAGCACAGCACTTAATAAACATTTGATTGTTAGCTATTGACTGTTTTACCCTCTGAACCTCTAGCCCATATCTCTGGAACTTGAATATAATTCTTGACTCTCACCTCATGCTTACTTCCTGGTGATAACTAGCCCTTTAGTCTTATCTGAGTCTCTAATTGTATCTGGTCATTAACTACTAGAATATTATCAGTGCAGATGGCTAGATCCAGACCAGTCCTGCCTGCTGGTGTTTCAGCCCACTCTATGGCCCTACCCTGCCAGAGTCAGGGGGAAAAGTAGAATTGGAATTTTTAGGAGTTTGAATCCCAGTCCAGGAGCCTAAGTAAATGGCTTTAGTGCTGAGCTTTGATAGAAATGGAAGGTTTAATGAGCACAGTCCTGCCACAAGCTCAAAAAAAAAAACCGCCTAGGAATAGGCCTGAGAAAGGGATTTATTGTGTCATATTTCCCTATGGCCAAAGTATAACTTCCCAGAAGGAATTCCTCTGCTTTGGGGATGTATCTATGAAGCTCAGAGGTCAAGGCAGAATCTGAGAAAGAGTTTAGACAGAAGGACCCTGAATTGCTCAGAGGTCAGGGAATGAATGTGTCTCATTACAGAAGCTAGGAAATATTGGCTAAGGCACAGAGGTCCAGGGATAAGGAAAAGCAAAAACAATGTGGATGGCAGTGAGATGTCATTTTAAAAACTAAAATAACAAACAGAATTTTAAGTCAAGCCCACTGCTTATTTTGATGTAACTGCTGGCAATGTAGAATGATTGAGTTAGTACTTTTAGAAGTAGAAGAAATCAAAATAATGTCATACAGTCTTGCTGTAATACACACTGACCTTTTGAGAAATTTTATATATTCCAAATGTTGCTATGTATTTGAGCAATGGTGCAGAATAGATATAATAGGAGAAAAATCTGAATGCCAAGTAGATGAATCCAGTGAAAACCAAATGATCAACTCCTTTCATGAAAGATCAGATGCCCCAAATTTGTTTATAATCAACTTCCACTTCTATCCTTACCCCACCCCCACTCAATACAGCTTTAGGTACAGAACATCAAAATTCCTCTTCAATGGTAGTAAAACAAGAACTTTATTCCCTATTGAGTTCAACCTTCCTTTGAGGAAATAATTCTTAGCCATTGGAGGCCACATTTTATCCCATTCTCCTTGACTAACGGGGCCAGGAGTAGGTGTAGATATTCAATTCTAGGCCTAGTAATGCCAGTATAATTTTTATATTTACATTTATATGTATATTATATATATATGTATACTGATGGACTAACTCATTGAACTGCCCATCCAACTGCATGATATAATCCAGGCAATATGAATTCTTCATCCATTTGGTCCTTCCTGTATGAATTATCTCTTGAGTAACTCTAGATCTAATTGAAGAGGAATTCAGCATAATATGACTCACAAATCATAGATACTTTGCTGGAGGAGGGTTTTTTAAGGCTGTGTTTTTCTCTATTGTACAAAATGCACCTTTTTTGAGGGGGGGCTATTAATCTGTAATCACATTCAGTGAGATCTCTGAGAAAAAGTGTAGAGAGAACAAAGAGACCCCAGAACAGAGACTTGGGGAATACCCTCATTTAATAGGAGATATGGAGATAGAATATGAATGAACAAGAAAGACTGAGAAGGAGTAGTCAGACAGGTAGGAAGAGAGCCAGGAGAAAGCACTATAATAGAAGTCAAGGGTGAGGAGAGAATCTATCAGGAGAGGGATGGTCAACAGTATCAAAAGCTGCAAAAAAGATTAAAGAAGATGAGAATGGAGAATAAATCATCGGGTCTAGCTATTAAAAAGTAATTTTCCTCGTGGTAATCTTGGCAGAGGGGGTGGGAGGATGGAAAGGTAGGTGGCCCAGTGTGCCGGGCCTGGAGTCAGGAAGACCTGAATTCAAATTAGGCCTTAGACCTTACTAGCTGTGAGACCTTGGGCAAGTCACTTAACCCTGTGTGCCTCAGTTTCCTCATCTGTGAAATGAGCTGGATCTTTGCCAAGAAAACCCCTAGTGGGTTCATGATGAGTCAGACACAAGTAAACAAGAACAAAAACAGTCTTTTTTGATCATGTTAAGCATAGTCTAAGGCAAGGTGACCAAGTATCCCATATGATTCTATGTTCTTTGTTACCTTTAGGTGCACAATGACACCAATTCTACCAAATCCTTTATTGGCCCCTCTAGGTGAACTGTGACCTGTCCTTCGCTATACTGCAATTTCTATATGCCTCCTGGCTTCATTTATAGTGAGAAATCTCCAGTAATTAAAGCAGCTCATTAGTCAATAGACAAAGTTATTGCATTAGAGTTCCAAGAGCTAGTAGAAAGCCTAAACATCTTTTTTATTTTTTGTTTTGTGAATTGTCTTTATTATAAAAAACTTTATTTATGTATGAATTATTATATACATATTATATGCATATATTAAATTTTATAATTTATTCATTTGTAATTACATATAAATAATTTTATATGACCTATGTACAGAAATACTTTGCTACAGAAAATATTTAAAATCAAGGTGTGTGAACCTTAGTGACTTCCACAAAAGCAACACTAGTGTTTTATAAAGGTATAAAAGGGGAGCGGCTAGGTGGCGCAGTGAATAGAGCACCAGCCCTGGAGTCAGGAGGACCTGAGTTCAAATCTGACCTCAGACACTTAACACAAAAAAACTAGCCATGTGACCTTGGGCAAGTCACCCAACTCCAATTGCCCTACCTTCCCCCCTCCAAAAAAAAGCTATGGAAGGGATTTGTGTTCTTGAAGGCCATGTGACAGAGTTCAAGCACTATTAAGTTTTACAAAGCTAGAGTTTGTTCGTGGCAACCGAATTGTCTGCTCTCCAAGGACCAGTCTAGCTAAAGATGAAGAGTTTAATCACCAACAGATTGACCACTAGGCAATGAATTATTGGGCTATGGTATTTCATGAAACAAAGAAAAATACAAATTTCCTCCACCCCCCCCTTTTCAGATTCAAATGGATATAATATTTTAAAGAACTGTTACTATTAATAATAATAGTAATAATTATAAGTAAGATAGTGTTTTAAGGTTTGCAAAATGCACATATCATATTTCATTTTATGTTTACAACAATCCTGTGAAAGAGATACTATTATTATCCCCATTTTATAAATGAGGAAAGTTAAGCTAACAATGGTCAAGTGATTTATTCAGGGTCACACAGTTAGTAAGTGCCAGAGAAAGGATCTGAACTCAGGTCTTCCTTACTCAAGACCAACATTCTACTCACTGTCACCTACCTACCTGAGTAATATTACTAGTAAGTATTATGATAGCTAATGGGACCAGGTCTAAGAGGTGTGATCATGGAAACAGATAAGTATTTTTAAAAAGAGATAGTGTGTGTGGAGGGCAAAGGATAGATTCAAAGAAGTTTATCTACAAAAAATCTGAGCAGGGAGAGAATATTTTCATTTGGAGAAATTCAGGAAGACTTTGTGGAGGGGGCGGCACTGGAGATGATCCTGAAGAAAGAGAATTTTGAGAGATAAGGAAGGAGAGCAGACCAGGTCCAGGAGGAAGCCTGCAACAGTGCACAGTAATGGGAGGACACATATCAAATATGAAGAACAGGTGTCCATTTTTATGGAAAGTCAATGTATAAAATGAAGAAATTTTTTTTAAAAAGGGTAGCACAGAGCCAGGACTCAGAGAGTCTTAAATGCCAGGCTAATAAAAGCCCATAGGGGGTTTAAGGTTTTTGAGCAGTGAGGTGACAGCTAGATTTAAGCCTAGGAAGATTATTTTGGCTTGTTGTGTTTGTCCTTTGTTTTCAGTGGCATCAGGGACATGATGACATGACTTGTAGTTGGCTTCGATTTGAGTGAGGGAGGGCTGTGCAAGGTCACCAGCCTCATTTTCTCCTCCAGAGCCATATGGATCCAGTTACCAGACACTCATATGAAAAATGGATTAGAAAAGAGAAAAAGTTACATCCAGAGGTGAGGAACCTGCGGCCTTGGGACCACAAGTGGCCCGACAGATCCTCAAGTGAAGCCCTTTGACTGAATCCAAACTCCACAGAACAAATCTCTCGAGGCCACATGTGGCCTTCTAAGTCCTCTGGTACAACCTTTTGACTGAGTCCAAGTTTTAAAGAACAAATTCTTCTATTAAGGGGATTTGTTCTGTGAAGTCTGGATTTAGTCAAAGGTCTGCCCTTGAGGACCTAGAGGGCCACATGTAGATACCCTGGCAGAAACTCAGTTATTCCTATGCTAAGAATAACAGCAACGAAACTAGGCAGTGCACAGTATAGAATCATAGAAGGAAATAAAACAAATGTTTGAAACAGCTATTCCTCCCTTCAGTCTTCTTGCTCAACATGGCCTAGAGAGGAAGACCTTCTGTATCCAGGCTCCTACCTGCAAACCAGTCACTTAGACGTATTGGCCACCACTGCGTGCCAGCAGCTGTAGACAGCTCCTCATCTCTGCCCCCTCAGCCATTTAGAGCCAGCAGCCTACCCAGAAATCAACCCTCAGTGCCAGAGCAACTCAGGACCTCCTAGGCACTGAACTGTACCCTCTTTTTCCATGAGGTTTTTCCTTTTAGGTCCTCTCTCCTTCCCCCTTCTAGGATTTCTGTCTCTTTCCCTGCGAAATATCCCTCCCACCCCTCCCCCTGACCCTGTGTCCAGGTACCAGTCTCTTGGGAATTGAATTACCCATCAGACAGCCTTTCATTTGCTGTGAAGCAAGCTAGAAACCTTCCTCTCCACCCATCGTCCACCACATCATTATTATTGCTATTACAGAATCTGCCTCCAGGTTTCTTCTCATCTTCATCCTTATCTATTTACCTTGGAGTGGGTCAAGTGGTTACTGTGTCAGGCCCATCTCAAATAATCCTCCGCTTCTGGGCCCACTTCCTAAGTCTTAAGCCTCTGAGCTTCCAGGCCTTTCTGAACCTCTCAGAACAGAAATGGCTATGCCTAGATGGGCTAAATACCATTAAAATAGATTTCTGGGTTCAGATCCGAACGCTTTCATTTACTAACCTCTCTGGAACCCAGTTTCCTCACCTGTAGCATGAGAGATTTGGACTAGAGGAACTCTAAGACCCCATCTACCCCTAAATCTAGAATCCTATGATCCATTTACAGTGAAATTTCTGCATTAATATTGTGATCCTAGACTGCCAGCCTAGAGAGATGATTAATAATCCATAATCATACTTTAGAGTTAGAAGGGCTTGTTGAAATCACATAATCAAGATTATTCATTTGACTCAATTTATAGATGAGGCAAATATTTCCTTATTTTGAGCAATATCTGAGGTTAACTAAATTCAGGGCAACTAAAGTCACAGTGGATAGAGTGCTGAGCCTGGAGTCAGGAGGACCTGTGTTCATACTAACTGTATGACCTTGGGCAAGTCACTTAACCCTGTTTGCCTCAATTTCCTCATCTGTAAAATGAGCTGGAGAAGGAAACAGCAAACCCCTCTGGTATGTCTGCCAAGAAAACCCTAAATGGGGTCACAGAGAGTTGAACACAATCGAAACTAAACAACAACAAAGAATGTATAAAGTGACTTGGAATTCACTGCAATGGTCATTGGTTTACATATATATCTGTACATATCATATCCATACTCCTAGTGCCTTTATTCTGGGATGTATTAACCTATGATATAGATGGATTATGTGAGGGTCTCAAGAGGCAACCTGATCTAGGCCCTTTCATCCAGGCAGGTCTGTATCCAAATAAGTCATTACAATAAACTCTGGCCCACATTCCCAAATCACAGTTGATCAATAAGAATTAGGCGCAGGAACTAAGACTGAATGTAAAAGGTACAACTTTCCCTTTTCTTCGTATTTTTGGTTGGCTTTCATAGCAGCCTGTTTGTGGGAGAGCCGGGTATTTCCCTGGAGCAGATGGCTGTGTTCTCTTTGTCTGATGATATGGGATACAGTGGATGGAGGCCAGAAAGTGGGTGGCAATAACATACACACACAAATCAATCAGGCCCTTTAGAAATTCTTCAAGCCTAGTAAATTTTAAAAATCACACTGTTTCTAAGTCTGAATCTCCTCTCTGAATCCCGGTATTATATCATGTTAATTTTACAGATGTGGAAAGTAAGACCCAATGTCACCAAATACCTATATTTTGCAAGGTGCTTGAAATTAGAGACCATGTATATGTATGTGCATTTATAAACACACATACATACAAATATACATATATGGGTATATACATGTATTATACAATATAGTATATATGCTGTGTGTAGGATATAGTATATGTGCAATATGTGGACTATAGTATATGTACCATATATGGAATATATACTATATGGGGAATACAGTATATATGCAAATATACTATATATGTGAGTATGTATGTATCTCCTCTCCATATCCCTTTCTTGCAGAAAGTACCTAGTACAATGCTGTGCACACGGTAGCCATTCAATGTGTTAAATGAAAAAAAGAGGCCACGTCTCCTGATTCAGCCTGGTACTCATTCCATTAAACTAACATGATCTTCCTACTCTTCCTACTTCTTTAAACTTTATTGTCTTACTGTTATTGTTATTGTCATATGTTCCCAATGGCCTGGACCATGATAGGGTGGTTGTGTCCCATTACTCTGCTTCCACACACACACATACACCAAAGTATTTTTAAAAGAATCTAGTAGTCCAGATGCCATCTCCTTAAGACCCAAATCATCTTTATATTTGTGGAAAGAGTACTTTGTAGAAGTATTTTTCATTCTTCCTTGCAAAACACAGTAAGGCAGTTTATTCCCCACCCACTCCACCCCTGGTCAGTGTTAGATTCAATGGAATAGTATTTTCAAATGCAAATGTTTCTACAAACGCCTACTTTTTTGAGGATGACTTCAAGTTTGAAGAAAACCCCTTTTTTACTTTGTGAATTCTATACTTTGAAGCTAGCAAAGTATTATTCTAGTGGAGTGGGCTTAAAATGAAGTCTGTTTTATTTGGAAATATTAAATCTTTTTTATATCTGTGGGAGACTCTTACCCTTAAAAATGGATATTGTATATAAAAAAGATACTTTTTATTATACTATGTTATAGAAATGTTTATTTTATTCCATAACTTACAAAGAAATAAATAAATAAATGTGAAAAAATCAGTGCTGTCTCTTAAAAATCTCTCTGCCCTGAGTTTATAATGCCTCAAATTTGCTAGGCTCTACCCATGCGCGAACAATTAGAGGACACAAGGTTTATGCTGTACTTTGAGGTTAGTTCCAATAAAGGGCTCTGGGTCATTTAAAGTGGCCAAAGGCATTCAGATGCTGCGAGAATTACTACCTGGATTCCAAACTGGTTCTGGAGCTTTTTGAGGCTAGGAGTCTAAAATGTGGCAGGTCCCTGGGAAACCACTGTAGACTAAATCCTCCTTAGTAGATCCATCCTGAGCCCAAACCCGTTCCTGGTCCAGGTAATTTTCTCACTTCTATGCTAAGACTCATTAGTGTCAGGGTCTTGTGTTGTTGTAGTTGTTCAATTAATCAATCAACTAATGAATAAATTAGCATTTATTAAATTCCTAGTTTGTGCCAAGCATTTCGTTAGGTGTTGGGGTTATGAATACAAAAGAGAGACAGTCACTGCCCACAAGGAGCCTACGTTCTACTAGAATGTTAGTGTCAATGGGAAGAGATGCATGACATTCTCTTTTGTTTGTGAGATCACCAAGGGACGGAGTGTAGACAGAGAAGAGAAGAGAGCCCAGGCCAGAGCCTTGGAGGACTCTCACACTCAGGACACAGGAAGCGGATAATGATCCAGCGAAGAAGACTGAGAAGGGACTGTCAGACAGGTAGGAGGAGAACCAGAAGAGAGGAGGCTCACGGAGGCCAAGGGAAGAGAAAATCTAGAAGGAGGGGGGTGTTATGCCAACAAGCACAGCAGAGGGATCAAGGAGGATGGGGACAGAGAAAAGATCATGGGAGTTAGCAGTGAAGTATTTATTAGTTTCCTCTGAGAGAGTAGGTTTATTTAAGTAATGGGATCTAAAGCCAGATTGCAAGGGAGGGAGAAAATGGAGGCCAAAAGAGTAGACAAATCTTTCTAGGACCTTAGCAATGAAAGGAATCTAGGGAGGATAAGCAGAGTAAATAGGGTTTGGGAGTGAAGGCTTTGGGGGTTTGTTTTTAGGATGGGGGACACCTAGACATGAAAATAGGTGGAGGGAAGGAGACAAAAGATAGGGAGAGATTAGAGAGGGGAGTGAGAAAGAGGGAATGACTGATAAGAAATTTCTGGAGGAGCATGAGTAGAGGAGATGGCAGGTGGGAGTGTCTTTCTCAGAGACTATAAAGCAGGAGAAGACAGAGGTGAAGTTGAATAAAAGTTTTGAGAACAAGAGCACAGGACACATACCTTCAATTTTCTCAGTAAAAGAGGAGATGAGGTCACATGCTGGGAGAGAGGGCAAGGGAGGAGAAAGGATTATTGAGCTAGCTGCCATGGAGTACATGATTTGGAGTCAAACAGGGAATTATAAAAGTTATGAGGAACAAACTGAAGATAGATAAAACAAATCTGTAATGTACCCAGGGGTCCATAAGAGCAGAAACAGAGAAGGCAGATAGATGGCAGGGGTGACCTACGGGTGAGGATTGGCAGAAGGAGAATAGCAGTAGGACAAGTGGTCAAGGGTAGAGGATGGCTCAGAGTTGTACAATTATAACCCTGGCTTTTCATTCTACCCCAAAGTAAGAATGGAGCCCTCCCTTGTCCTAGAACCAATAGAACAATCCAAGGGCCAGCTCTAGTCTTCCAACTCTCAATTACAATTTTGTTTTCTACCTCTCACCATCAGCCCGAAAATACTAATTTTCACTCTGAGCAAAAATTCCATTTTCTGCCAATGTTCTAATCTAACATTTTTAGCTTGGAATTCTTGGGTACTATGGTGATAGGTACCTTAGAAACTACCTCTGTGGATAATATCACAGGCACTTACTCTCCGACTCATAGTCAGATCCTTCCCCCATCAGCAAATAGTAGTTTGGTGCCAGCAAATGCTATCTGAAAAGCAAAGAAACAAAGATCATAGATTAATGGAATTCTGTGTGGTGGGCTAAAAGAAGGACTTTTGATCAAGGAACAAATGTCCTGCTCGGAAAAGGCTCACACTTCCATAAACACAGAACCAGTTCTAATTCTCAGATGAATAGGTAGGTTCCTCAAAACTGAACACGGAAACCATAAATTCTTGAAATTCCTTTAAATTTGGGCTTTTTAAATATTGGCTATGGTCTCTGAGAAGTAATACTATGCAAAGTTGTATCTCAGCTACAAGAATGAATTTGAACGTATGCTATGTGATAGAATATTATTTTAATAATAATTTAAAAATAATTAAAAAGTAGCTTGGGGCTTTGTTATACACCCCAAAGCAAGGCATGCAAGTGCTTCCCCTTGTTGATTATCTTTCATTTATCTTGTACATATCTTGTTTGTAAAAGTTGCTTATGTGTTGTCTGCCCCATTAGAATGGGAACTCCTTGACACTAGGAACTGTTTTTGTTCTTCCTACAGTGCCTGGCACATAGTAGGTGCTTAAATAGTGTTTGCTGACTGACTGATTTACGGGAAAAGCGGGATTAAGCCTCGGTTTTAGTCACTTACAAAATAACCAGGTTGAATTAGATGACTCTGGTATCCCTTCTCTAGCTCTAAATATGTAATGTCTCTTCCAGTGTTGAAGTTTTATGATTTTAACTGAAGAGTAATGAGATCATTTGATAGTTTGTTTCAATTAATTTGGTTAAATGTTCATTAAGCAGAGTCAGAGAGGAAAGAGATTCAAAACCATAAGGACCAGAATGGGATTAGTCACATATTGTTGTATCAACAGGGGTAAGGAAGGAGGCCACAGGTTCCCTACCCCTGGAAGAAATAAGATGATATGAATAAAGAGAAACTTTAGTATGAGTTAAATATATTAAAGTCTATATCCTGACCTTTCAAAAGGTCTGTGAGTTATCAGTGTTGGTACTCCCTTCATTAATGCAGAGTTTGACGCTTCGAAACTTCAGTGAGTGATCCAAATGAGTTTTTGTGGCCAAAAAACTCACTATTGAGGGAACAACACTATGGTAATATACTTCTAGCCACGACTGGCTAGGCTGGTCTTTGGACAATAGACAATGAGTTTGTCACCAGGCCCATAATCAAAGCCTTTCTAGCTTGGGAGCCACTCTATTGGCACAGCCTCTAAGAACCCAGACTTTCCTTTGTGAAGAAGAGGAATTTATTGGAGGATTACTGACTACTATTAGAAGAAAATAAGGGTTGATTAATCACCCTTTCCCTGTGACAAGCAGCATAAAAGTAAGGACTGAGGTAGGCATACTAGGATTTGCAAACAAATCACCACCCTTTGAAATTTGACTTGGACCAGTATTTCCACTGATTCATGCTGATTAGTAGATCACTGAATATTTGATGCACTTCAACTTAAAATAGTCTGATTCTCTTTAAAGTTAATTTTCTTCTTTCACTGAATTCAAGTAATAAAAGGGACTTTAGAGATTCTTATGTCCCCCCTCCCCCTTTTTTCTAAGTCTTGATTTCTAACTTTCAGTCATTTGTACTTTCTCAAGTTTCATACTAAATAAAAGAGTCTATTTTTGCTGAAAGTTTTTATAGGGCACCATCACCAGACACCTAAGCTAATCTATCTTCCAGCAATGATGTAATTGTCCTAGAATTCTATTACTACAATTACCTTCATAATATGTTTTGGTTCTGAGTTATATTGAACGCATTGGGTTCAAGGTTTTAAGTGTATGGCTGACGTTATATCCTTACAAAGTGGCCTGTAAGAGGCAGAAAAAATGATGTAGAGAGAGTATTGAACTTGGAGCCAAAAAGTCCTGGGTTCAAATCCCCCAATATCTATTAGTTATATGACCAGTTTCCAGCAACTCTCTAAGATTTATTTACTAGCTTACAGATGGATTGCAATTTATAAACAGTATACAAATGGTAATTAAAATTATGATTCCACAGTATTAAATACCAATCAAATATGTCATCCCTGGACACATATTCAATCATATAACTATGGGGGTGGTTGAAGGCATATAGGCAACCCATATAACTTGCCCTTAAAGGTTCAAAGAATGAATAAGTTCATTTAGAGGGCAAGTTCATTTAAGGGCAAGTTATAACCCACCTCTAAATACATAGAGGCTGTGCGACCTTGGGCAAGAAATTTAACCTCTCAGAACCCCAGACAATTCTTTAAGGTTAAAGTTGCAGACCATCTGCATTGACAGAAGGAATCCCTTCATCCAAAATCCCTATACCAATGAAATGGCAGGCCCAGTGCCTTCCCCAAAAACCTACCATATACTTCATATTGCTATTGTGAGAATCAAAGGAGATAATGCATATGTTAAGTGCTTTGCAAAACTTAAAATACCATATAAATGACAGTTATTATTATTACTAATGAATGCATACTGAATTGGAATGAACTTCCATGGCATTGACTGTCTACAGCACTCATTTGGACAGCTAATTAATTTCATTGTTTTTCATGTTTTTCTACTATTTCCTGGATTTTTTTGTTCTGTATCCTAGGCCTTCTATACTGCCTAATATTTCTTGTATATCTATCTTCTCTCTCCCTTCCCAAACAGGGATTAACACAACACTAAACACCTCATAGGCACTTAATAAACATTTGTTGGATTTCATTTTAAAACTGAGAAAAGCATGCCTGACTTTAGTTGAAAGATAAGGAAATTTCCTTTATGGAATTTGAAGCCTGCCAAGTAAAAGAGGTCATGCTCCCCTGTGAGTTTTGGAAAAAACAGATCACTTCAGCAGTTGTCACTGAGAAAAAATGCATGACCATAGGAGATGAAAAGTTCACAGAACTCCAATACTCACATTAAAACAAGGCAAAGAAATAACAATCGAATGTGTCATTGTTGTACAGCTTATTCAATAAAAAGCTCGACCTGCTACAAAAATATGTTGAAATGGTGGTAGGGGTGATATGGGTATTGTTGGACCTCCCATGTAGATGGTGAATAAGAAGAAATTTTAAAGCTCCCTCCCCCCCCAAAAGCCCATAATATTTCTTATACAATGATCCCCTTTCCTAGTTAAAGTGGTTTTTAAAGAATAAAGAGTAAGGAAAAGAACTGAAATTTTACACAATAGGGTTTATCTCAGTTTATATATAACACTTGGACATCTGCCAAGGACAGGATATAACATACTCAAACTTTCTGTAATTTCTTTTGAGGTTTTTTTTAATCATCTTTATTTCCAAATATGTCCTTCTCCCCTTTCTCTAGCCATTGTTATTCCTTGTAACAGAATAAAGAAAAAGGATGTTGTAGGAACATTAGCCTAACAACCTCTGCCCCTATGAAGGTTGGCCTAATTTTTTCTTCAAAGGTATTGAGGTCATCTTTGTAATTTGGTTAGGTTAGGGGGACTAAAGGTTCATGCTATTGACATCAATTCCTGTTCACCTACATTCCAAAATGATCACAAGAAGCTATAGGTCCACTTTCAGATGCTTGGCTAGTGGACCACAATGGGCAACTCAAGCCAGAGAGCTTAATTCATCTGAATCAACTTTAGATGTCCTCAATACCTATCCTTGTTGAATACCTTTCTCCTGCTATGACTAATTAAATCTTTTTTTAGTTAACAGTTCAATGACCTACAAGAATCTCATTTTATTCTAATAGTGAAACTGAACTACCATGGCCTGACTGGCCTGAGTCAAGTCCAGACCAAAATGGGATAGGGAGTTTGGGGTGGGGGGAAGTTTAATGAAACTAACCAATGCATCTAGAATTTGACAGTCTATACAATGTCCAACACCTATCATTCCTTTCCTCTGCAAAGAAAGGAGAGGGGTCAATTTTCTCATCTGTTCTCTAGCACCAAGCTTGGTTGTCATAATTAAACAAGGTTCAGTTTAGTTTTTGTTGTTGTCCATTCTTTACATTTACCTTGTTATAGTTATTGTGAATGTTGCTTTCCTGATTCTGTTTACTTCACTATGCATTGGTGCGTATTAATAAGTCTTCTTAAGCTTCTCTGAATTTTTCATGTTCATTGATTCTTATAGCACAGTAATATTCCATTACATATTCACACACCACAATTTGGTTGACTATTTCCCTGTCAATGGGCTGCTTTGTTTCCACCTCTTTACTACCACAAAAAGTACTGTTATGATATTTGGGGACATATGGGGGACATATTTGGGGACATTTTTGTCTTTGACAGTCTTGGGGAATATGCCCAATGAGATTACTGGTCAAAAGGTATGAACTTTTTAAAAATCACTTTTTATTTATGTATTTTTAGTTTTCAGCATTCATTTCCATAAGATGTGAAAGGCCAAAGCACATTTCTTGCTTTGCTTGTTCATTGTCTCCATTCATATCACCTGGGACCTCAACTGGGAATTCTTCATCTAGCATGGTCCTGCCAATTGTTACCAATTTCCCTTACAAACACTTGGCTCACAAAGTTCATAGAATGAACAAGTTCATTTAGAGATTAATGAAAATGAATAGATTCCATCTTAAGGTTCATAAAAATTAAAAAAAAAATCTCTTCACCAGGTTCCAATATGACAGTGGCTACTTACAGCACACAATGGATAGAATTCCACTGCAATCCTCCTGTATGTGACTTAACAGGAGCCGCTGCTTTTTGTAGATTCTTTTCTGGCTTAGTCACATACTCAATGCTACCACACTTACAGTGCTTCCTAGCATCTAGTGTTACCCAGAGTTTTCTGCTGTTCAGCCTGGTAATCCATCTTTATTCCTCCTAATAGGACTCTCCCAGTATACACATGGTTAAACCAGCAACCAACAATTTTGTAAATCCAAGGGTGGAGTGTGTAAGGATGGCACTTGGCCATTTATATAAAATGTAAAAATTGTATTCCCCTTCATCTCCTCTTTTTCTCTCTTTCCCATTCATGTTATACATTGTTCTCACCACGATTTTTGCTCATAGTTTTGTTCCTTTTCTCTAAATGCTCTCTAATATACTTTCTCTTCCTTGAAAGTCAGTGTAACCTTGGGCAAGTTGCTTAACCCCAAATTGCCCTCCAAAGAGGCAAAAAAAAAAAGGCTAACCTGCTTGTTCCTAGTGAGAGGTGAATTCAAATCTCCATTTATATTGACCTATGTGATGCAGGTATCCATCAAAAAACATTTTTATTCCAGACCTCCAGTGGGAATTTTCTGTGTTGCAGGAATCCCAGGAGAAATCTTCAGTGCCCTGTGTGTTGCAAGGATTCATAAGAATTTTCTTTTTTATAACTTCTCAGAACAGAGATAGAATGTTTATGAGAGAATGGGGAAACCCATCTAGCCAATTAGAAAGGTGGGGTCTGAGTTGCCAGAACAACCCTATTTACCACTCCACCCTGCCCCTGCTATACACAGATAAGGAATTTAAGCATCATACTTGGGACTGGAAAGTAGGGTCTCTGAACGTCAGAGCCTTTCTTTCCAGTGGATCATGCTGATTCCTACACCATAGAATCAGAGAATTAGAAGGAATTTTAAGAGATCATCTAGCCTAGTCCTTTACTCAAAGCAATAACCTTTTGTACAAGGTCCCAGACAGACAGTTACTCCACATACAGATGGCTTGAATAATTGGAAATTATTAGAATATGAATTATGAGAAAGTTCCTCTTTTAAATCAACTTGTTTCCCTGTAAAATTTGGCTCAACTAAATTCAATTCACCTAACATTTATTATCTACCATGTATAAGGTTTGTTCTTTGTCCCTGTCCCATACTGCAGACCAGAAGTAGACTTTTCTTAGGGGAAGGTTGAGGGACTTGTATGACAATGGCAGAGACAGCATTCAAAACCAGGTTCTCTGATTCCAAATCTTTTGTACTTTCCACTATAAATTATTTTATATTTACTTCTCTGTATAGATAAGTTTGGTTTTTTTCTCCCTAGTGGAATGGAAGGTCTTTGAGAACACAGGTGGTTTTGCTTTGGTCTTTGTACCTTGTTTCACCCTAGTTAACAGTGTTTCTTTATCTGGGGTCCACAGATAGAACAAAGGGTAGGTTTTAGGGGATCCGTGAACTTGGATGGGAAAAAATTTACATCTTTATTTTCATTTGCTACTAGCTGAAATACAGCATTTCCTTCAACTATGAATGTAGGTAACAATTATTCTTAGGATTACATAGGCTTTGTTGTTTTTCCTTCATTCTCAAAGAGGACCTTGACATTAGGAAGGTGATGTCATGACTTGCAAGTGAATTGAATTTAAGTAAGGCAAGGCTGTGCAAAATCACCAGCCTCACTCTCTTCTCCTGAGCCATCTGGGTCCAGAGGTAAGCTATAGATCAGGATGACTGGAAATAGCCCCAGATGCAGTGGGAGACTTTGGTCTTTTTTTTATGTATTTATTTATTTTTAGTTTTCAACATTCACTTTTATAAGATTTTGAGTTCTAAATTTTCCCTTCCTCCCTGTCTTTCCCCCTCCCCAAGATGGCATGCAATCCAATATAGGCTATACATACACAGTCATATAACACATATTTCCACATTAGTCATGTTGTAAAAGAAGAATCAGAACAAAACGGAAAAACCACAAGGAAGAAAAAAAAAGGGAGTAATTAGTATGCTTTGATCTCCATTCAGACTCCAAAGTTCTTTCTCTGGATGTGGGTAGCATTTTCCATCATGAGTCATTTGGACCTGTCTTAGATCATTGCATTGCTGAGAAGAACTAAGTCTCTCAAAGTTGGTCATTGTACAATGTTACTGTTACTGTGTACAATGTTCTTCTGGTTCTGCTCACTTCACTCCACATCAGTTCATGTAAGTCTTTCCAGGTTTTTCTGAAATCCTCCTGCTCCTCATTTCTTATAGCACAATAGTATTCCATTATATTCATATACCACAACTTGTTCAACCCTTCCCCAGTTGATGAGCATCCTTTCAATTTTCAAATCTTTGCCACCACAAAAAGAGTTGCTATCAATATTTTTGTATATGTGGGTTCCTTTCCCTTTTTTATGCTCTCTTTGGGATACAGACCTAGTAGTGGTATTGCTGGGTCAAAGGGTATGCCCTTTGGGAATAATTCCAAATTATGAATTACTACAGAATGGTTGGATCAAGACCCTGGCCTTTTTAAGTTAAGGTCTTTTCCAGGTTTTAGTTTAACTTAGGCAATGCCCATTCAGTAATTAAGGCTAGGAAAGAAATAAGGCAAAAAATGGCCTCTTTTACCTAGTTTAAAAAAAAATCAATTTGAGAGGGGAAGACCTCACAATTTCTGGTCAAAATAGAAACAATTGCTATTTATCAGGAAGAATAATGATAATAGATGCAAAAACTATAGCCAACAAACATTATTCTTAGAAGGATTTGTGAGGGATAACTTGCAGTGAAGTTTCCCATTCTGAGAAATAAAATCTAGAATGGCTTCAGCATCCACTAGGCCTAAGTTTAAAGGTCACATGACCTTACAGGCATCTGGTACTTAGAGCAATGGAGACCCTCCCCAAAGCCACCTCAACACGAGATAAGCCAAATAAGGATAAAACTGCCTTCCTGACCTTGCACTGGACACCCACATGTTTCTGAGTCCTTTGTCTTCGAGATAGATTCCAGCGCTTAGGTTGTGGGCCGGCCTCCCCACCAATGAGAGTGAAGGCCTGTTGTGGGGTTGGGTTTCTGCATTAGAAGGTTATATAACCATGGGCTTGCTTCTACATGTTGCTTTCTCCCTGGCAGACGTCATTTGAGCTACAGGGGCAGGGGGACCTTTCTCATGAGAAAGAATAAAGACCTTTTCTGATCTCCGACTCAGACTCTGAACTCTTTCATCTCACACAGACCCCTTAGGTTTTATCAGACTGCCAAAGGAGTTGAGTAGACTACAGGTTCCTTGAGGGTAGGGCCTATTTTTGTTTTGTTTTTTTTTTCTTTTTAATCTCAGCACCTAGCACAGTGCTTAGTACTAATATGCGCTTAATGAGTTTTGTTGAGAATAGTTCTAATGTATTTTGCAAACTTTAAATCACTTTATAAATCCTAGCTGCTACTATTGTTGAATTGAACTAAATAAACTTGAATTGGAAAGGAGCATTTATAGAATCAATCAAGGACTTATTAGAGTACATACTATGTGTCACGGACTGGCTAGGCACTAGGGATAAAAGTACAAGGAATGAAAAACACATACAAGGTACTTGTATTCTAATAGGGAAACAAGTACATACTGTAAATTCATATATGAAGTTAATAAATATGTACAGGGTAGTTAAATACAAGGTAGTTTGGAAGGAACAGGAAGAGCAGTTGGGAGGGATTAGGAAAGGCTTCATACAGAATACGGTTCTTGAGCTGTATCTTTTTTTCTTTTTTAATCTTTTTTTTTCAATTACATGTAAAAACAATTTTTAACATCTGTTTTTTTAAACTTTGAGTTCAAAATTCTCTCCCTACTGCCTTCCCCAGCTCTCTCCTTGAGAAGGCAAGAACTTTGATATAGATTATATATGTGCAGTCATACAAAACATTTTCATATTAGCCATGTTACAAAAGAAAACAGACATACATACACACACACACAAACCAACAAGAAAAATAAAGGGAAAAAATAGGTAGCACAGTGAATAGAGCACCAGCCCTGGAGTCAGGAGGACCTGAGTTCAAATCCAGCCTCAGACACTGACATACTTACTAGCCATGTGACCTTGGGCAAATCACTTAACCCCACTTAGCTTTGCCTTCCCCCCTCCAAATAAAAGAAAGAAAGTTTAAAAAAAGTATGCTTTAGTCTGCCTTCTGATTCCATCAGTTCTTTCTCTGTAGTCCTTTAGAATTGTCTTGGTTCATTGCATTACTGAAAAGAGCTGTCATTCACAGTTCATCATCGTACAATATTGCTTTTACTATGTATAATATTCTCCTGTTTTTGTTCACTTCGCTTTGTATCAGTTCATATAACTCTTCCCACTTTTTTTTTAACCATTTCTTCCATCATCCTAGCTGTATAAAATAAGTTTTTGGTGGGGCCAGGCTTTTAATAAAACTGATTTGAGGGGGGATGTTTTGTCATGGGTGGGGGTGAATCTCCAGGAAGTCATTGATGCTCTTCAGCTGTGTCTTAAAGAGATGGACTCTATGAGGCAGAAGTTAGAAGGGAGTTCTTTCCAGGTATGGGGAATGGACAATGCAAAGTTACAGAGATGGGAGATGGAGTATTCTGTGGAAGGAAAAGCGAGGCCAGTTTGGGTGGTTCACAGATTACTGGGGAGGAGTAATGTCTAAGGAGGCTGGAAAGATAGAGTTTCCAGGGAATTGAAAGGTTAAACACAAGTCAGTAGGTATCAGAGAAAGGACTTGAATCCTACTTTCTTAACTCTAAGGTTGAGTCTTTCCCCTACTCCATTACTGCCTCTCTATACATATAACTATAGTGCCCAATATGGTAAGAAAGTATATGAGAGGGACAAAGTGCAATGAGAGTCCTCTGGAAGGAGGGACCAATCCCTCCTACCCATCAATCACAGTTTTGCCCTCTGGAGAGACATAAGTCTACTCCCTTTTTGACATGACAGTTCTTCAAATACCTGAAGACAGCTACCATGTCACACATAAATCTCTGAAGATTCCCAATTTCTTTGACTATTGCACAAATGTCATAATTTCCCAAACTTTCGTCATCCTGGTTGCCTTCTTTTGGACACACTCCAGTTTGTTATGTCCTTCTTCAAATAGCATCAACAAGTGAACACAATACTTCTGAAATGTGGTAACCATTTCAGAGCACAATGACTTATCTCCCTTGACCTGGCTGTTGTACTGTTAGTTGAGTAACCAGAGTTCATATGAGATTTTTTTTTCAGTAATTGCTATGGAAAATAGATTAAACTACTTACCAGGGCCAAACATAATACACACATGCAGAAAATCTAGCATAGAGCATTCCCATATTTAGCCATAAGAGAACTTGGCTATTTAGCTATAATTTCTGTAAATAACAACACTATAACAATACTTTAAATTAGATAGTATTTTAGGGTCATAAAGTATTTTATATACATTGCCTTATTTGATTCTCACAAAAACCATTTGATATAGGTAATGCAAGTATCACCTGTGACCCACTGAGTGAGCCTCTCACACAAGGGGTTTTGGCTCTCAGCTTAGGCCTGAGGAAGCCTGACTCCAAAGAGAGAGTCAGGCTTTTTTTTCTCCTTCATTCTAGCTCAGTATGCCCCAAACCCAGAGTCACAGGGAAAATACCTTAAATAAAATTGAGGTTTAGTTCATGACGAGGGTCTCCCCAAAAGAAATTATTAACAGGGTTCATTCTAGAAAAACTACTCAGTGTACAAAGTAGCAGATATCAGATATGGGACAGCTATTTGTTTTCTCCACCCTCAAGAAGTGCTTAAAACTTAAGTGCACATTAATTTACACTTAAAACATAAACTGTAATTCATCATTTCTGTTATTTTTTCTCAAGGGATAAAGATACCAGGGATTCTTGCAGGATTGCTAAACAGATATTTCAAATCAGTTTGGTGGTACAGTGGATAGAGCATTGTGCCTAGAGTCAGGAAGATCTGAGTTCAAATGTGACTTCTGACACTTAGTTGCTGTGTCACCCTGGGCAAGTCACTTAGCCTCTGTTTGCCTCAGTTTCCTTATCTGCAAAATAGGGATAATAGCACCTACCTCTCAAGGTTGTTTTTGGGGTCAAATGATATAATAATTGTAAAGTACTTTGCACAGTATCTAGTACCCCATAAACAGTATATAAATTAAGATATCATATTATTATTATAATACCATCCAAACAGTACCTCAAGGTCCATATCACCTGGCCAGCCAAGAAGTCATGGCATATCCTTCTAAAAGTCATCCTCTTCTCCAAAAAAGGGGGCAGTTGCAGGACATACCTCCTCCTGGGCAATCAACACACAATTTAATGACTGTCCCAAGGTAACTGATGAGTCTGGAAATTCCCATTTCTGAAGATCACTAGTGACTACTAGTTATGAAAAGAATTATAAAGCAGGAGAGACAGGGACTTGAGGTTCTATTAACATAGGCTAACAACTCTTGCTGCCATGTACCAGGGGCCACCATAGCTACTGAACAGGGTCAGGGCAAGGGAAGGTGTCTCTCCCCTACCTCTGATTGCCTTTTGTAAGTTCAAGGGCTATATGGCAGAATCCCAAGTGACAAGACATCAGGAGAGAGACAGAGAGAGTAAGATACACACATACACACACTTTGGCCCCTCCTTTTAAACTTATAAAGTGGGCAACTTTTCCTGGATCACTTTTCACATCATCTTAGATATCTCCATGTACCTAAGTCATGGGAACCAACCAAGAACCACTGGTTTGTTTTTGTTTTTTTTTTGCTTTTTGGAAGGGCAATTGGGGTTAAGTGACTTGCCCAAGGTCACAAGGCTAGTTTTTGTGTTAAGTGTCTGAGGCTGGATTTGAACTCAGGTCCTCCTGATTCCAGGGCTGGTGCTCTATTCACTGAGCCACCTAGCCACCCCAAGAACCCACTGTTAATATGCATCCTTTAGTAAGGGGCCAGAGCACGTTTCCCATTAGAATGGGTCAGAGAACAGGCTCATGAGTATTCATACTCCCTGGGATAGCACCCATTGCACTAATATTACCCCTGTATAAGTAAGGAAACCAAAGTTGAGAGGATAAGTGACTTGACCAAGGTCACGTGGCCAGGAAGTAGTGGAATAGAGTGCGTAACTTTTTAAGTTCTGTGTTCTTTCTACCAAACCATATGGTCTCACTAAAGTATATGTATCTATGCTGCACTGCCTTGTTGTTCTCTTTCACCTTTTTTGTTTGTTTGTTGTTACGATGAATGACTAGGTAGAAATATATTTGGAAATAAAGGTAATGTAGAGATATTCCATGAAGGGAATTCTAGTGAAGCCAATTTGGTTCCTCAAACCAGTTACCCAAATACTCTCCAAGCATATAAAATAAATTACCGATACATTGTTTAAAGCAGCATTTTATTAAGAATATTAGATGAGATGAAGTACAGGTATTAAAATGTAAGAATACTATATTAAAATGAATTCACATTAAGTAATTTGACTGCCAAATGGAAAGTCACCTTTAAAGTTCTCATTTATTGAATTTCTTATTCGAATAGGATTTGTATTTAAATCAGCAAAAGTATTAAGATCAGGTTTTTGGTCAGGAAACAGAAATCATGCATTAATGTATATTATATGTACATATACAATTATATATGCATTATATAGGCACACAATCTTAGAAATATATCTCAGGTTTTTAAAGATTCAGGATGGAATACTTTATCTGATAAATTTATTGAAAATGCTTTTCTAATCATTTTTTCTTTTAAATTTAGAACTGCTGCTTTTTGTACTCCTTTTAATTTTGTATAATTAAAACCATTCATTTTATCTCCTGTGATTTCTTCTATTTGTTTGATAAATATTTCCCTCTTCTCCATAATTGTAATAAATATATTATTTATTTTCCTCCCAATCTGAAAACATTTAGATTGTTGATCTAGTATAAAGGATGAATCTAAATCATATTTTGTTTGTTTGCCACATAACCATCTAGTTTTATCAACAGTTTTCCCCAGTGTTTGAGGATTTATCAAAACTTATTATTTTTTACAAACACCAATATCTCTTTCTGGTTCTCTATTCTGTGCCAGTCATCTATTTCTTTATTCCTTTTCCTGTACCAGACTTTAGGTATATTTTGTATCTAAGTATTACTTGTGTCCCTTCTCCACTTTTATTTCTCAAAGTTCTTGTTTATCTCTTTTTCCACGTGAATTTTACTCTAATTTTATCTAGTTCTATGAAATAATGATTAGTATTTTGATTGCCAACCATCCTTAAGGACCATTAATTGCAATATGAATGAGTCCAAGATTCCAGGAGATGACAGTTGTGTCCAACTGTTCACCAGCTGTCAGTCTGGCTGAATTAGTGGGGATCAGATTCTTCCACTGCAGTGGAATAGGATGGGGGAGAGTTTGGAAGGGGGAATCAATGACCTGTCTACTAAATATCCTTTCAAGCCTTTCTTTGTGGTCATCTAGATTAAGTCTCAAGAAATAAACTAAATTGACAGGATTGTCAATGAAAAGATAGAGGTAATAGTGGGGTATAGTACAAAGTTTACTGTATCAGGGAAAGGGGAGAGAATAAACATTTATTTTTCATTGTTTCATCATTCAATGGTGCCTGACTCTTTTTAACCTCATGGATCGGAGCATTCCAGGCCCTTCTGTCCCCCACTCTCTCTTGATTTCTGTTCAAACTCATATTCCTTGCTTCCACAACACTCTCTATCCATCTCTTCCTTTACAATCCCCTTCTCCTTTTGCCTTTAATCTTTCCCAACATCAGGGTCTTTTCTAATGAGTCCTGTCTTCTCATTATGTGACCTAAGTATTTAAAATTTCAGCTGCAGAATATGTCCTTACAATGAATAGACTGAATTAATTTTTTTAAGTATCAATTGATTTAATTTCCTTGTTGTCCAGAAGACCCTCAAAATTCTTTCCCAGCACCACAATTCAAAAATCGTTGATTCTGTGGCCCTCAGCTTTCCTTATGGTCCAATTCTGACAGCCATACCCTCCAACTGGAAACACCATAGCTTTGACTATACCGACCTTCATCTGCATGGTGAAATCTCTTTTTTAGTATGCTGTCCAGACTGGCCATAGCTTTCCTTCCATGGAGCAAGTGTCTTATTAAGCACTGCTATGCCAAAAGCTTCTTACAAATATTATCTCATTTGATCTTCACAACAACCCTGAGAAATAGATGTTATTATTAACCCCATTTCACAACTGAGGAAACCAAGGCAGGCAGTCACTTGCCCAGGCTGACACAGCTACTAAATGTCTCAGACTGAATCTGAGCTGTCTTCTAACGCCCTATTCACTGTGCCACCAGCTGCGACTGCAATCAGGAGACCAATGACCTTGGTTTAAGTCCTGGCTGTGATAATATATATTACCCCTACAATGCTGGAAAAGTTGCTTCTCCTCTTGGGGCCTCCATTTCCTCATTTATAAAATTGGACTAATAAAATTTATATATATTGAACTAGATGACATCTGAGGTCCCTTTCAGTTCTGAATATGACCAAGTACATCAGTTTCCAAACTCTATAATATGTTTAGTTATTAAATGCTGAATCTAACTGTACCTCTTTTTCCTCTCCTAGTGAATAATGATAATAATAGCTAGCATTAATATAGCACTTTAAGGTTTGTAAAGCACTTTGCAACTATTATTTCTTTCAGTTTACAAATCAACCCTGTGAGGTGGGTGCTATTATTACTCCCATTTTATGGGGAAGGAAACTGAGGCAGATTGAGGTTAAGGAATCTGAAATATAGAGGCCCTGAAGGCTATTTATGGACCAAAGACATATTGTGTATCAGTGATAAGGACTCCTAGAGAGAAGGGCTGAACACTTCTATATAGAGGGTGGGACTGATAGAGTGAATATCAGCTTATTATTTTGTAAATGACAGCTGATATATCCCCAGTCACAGCTGCAGAGTTTTCTAAATGACTTTGCTCCTTTTTTTTTTTTTTTTTGGCTTGGGGGTCTTAGAAGCCCTTGTTAGAACAAACAGCTGTTGGTCATGGATTAATTCTTCGCCAACTGCACACACACATACACAGCCATTAAAGGGGACCAATAAGGAAACGTTTTAACAGTTAATATTTCTATCAACCGCATTAATCCTACCCCCATTCTGTAAGAGTTATTGAATCACACTTCCTGTAATGTGAACCAAGATTATATTTCTAAAGAGCGCTTTGGGTCACCTCACCAAGAAAGCTATCAGATAAACACTTCCTGTTTCTATCTTATCTAAGTTTCATATCTATTCACTTTCCAACTTTCTTCTGAGCAGTAAATCCCTATGACATGGAAAATAACATAGCAGTGTCCATGTTGGAGTAGAGAACCTCTAAGGTACCTTTCAGTAATAAAAGGCTGTGATTCTCTGATCAGATAGATGGACCACTCTCCACAAGTCCAGTATGATAACAGAGGAAAAGTCAGGAAGACTGGGTTCTTAGCTTGGCACGGTCACTACTTAGCTACAGGGCCATCTCCATGTCATTTCATGTCTTTTGGCTACACTTGTAAAATGCAGGGTTTATTGTAGATGATTTCTCTTCTATCTCTGGCATTCCATGATTCTACATTTCAGATAAATTGTATGTTAAAAGATTCACAAATATAAGTTAGTAACCCAGACCAAGGGGGATTGCTGCTTTTTCTGTCTTGTGACAGAAAACAGAACAGAATGGAGAATCCTGGGCCCTTTCGGAGCTGCTGTGAATGGAGAGTTGAACTTGAGCAGTCTGATATTGATAGGACATGGTCTATTTAGCAGGGGGATTCCAACACTGAAGGGAATTCCAACACTCAGCACACTGAAATTGGAGATTGCAAAAGCCAAGGATCAAGGAGATGGACTCCATAAGGTGGGAGCTGGGAGCCCAGAGCCAAAGCCAAGGTAAATCCAGTCTCTATGAGAGCCATGGGGATATGGTGACAGAACACAGGGGAACAATGACCCCTTTGCTCATCCTGTCTGACCATATGCCGGAGGGATGATTCTCTTATGTATGTGTAGTTATCCTCATCAACAATAAGAATATGACCGAGTACATCAGTTTCCAAACTCTATTTAGGATAAGATAAGAGTTGCGTATGTCTATTGGGGAGAGAGGTGACTGAGAATGGTCCTCTTACTCAACTATCCCTCGTTGGCCATTTGCATAATTTTTGTGTCTTAATACTTTGCTGTTGGGTTTTTCATTTTTGTATAGTCTAGGAATAGAGTGTGCTGCCTTATGGGGGATTCTCATAACTGATTACATAAAATAGCCTAGAATGAACAGGGGAAAAGTGACAAAGAGTTACAGAGCCTGAATTCTTAGGGGAAGTTGGGGCAAATCAGCCAACAAACATTTACTAAGCCCTTACTATGTGCGAGGAACTATGCTAAATGCTAGGGTTACAAAGAAAGTAAAAAAATAGTCCATGTCCTCAAAGAATTCACATCCTAAAGGGGGAGACATGAAAATAACCAGGTACAGACAAGATAAATACAGAAGAGACAAAATATATTTGAAGGGGGAAGGCACTAGTAGATAGGGGGACAAAAGAGGCCTTGGGTTAGCTGAATTTTGAAGGAAACCAGGAAAAGTGGAAGTGAAGAACTCCTATTGAAAGAAGACCATTGGTAAAATTCAATATCTAATCATCTTTAGGTGATTTCAGATCATGAAATATTTTCCTTATCTAGGATGTAAATGAATTGATAATATATAATGAAATGTTGAGTTTGGTTTCATTTATGTTCTACTAGCTAATAATAAATAAATAAATAAATGAATGAATGAATAAATAAAATAAACATAAGGGAAGCCTAGATGTCTCTGACTAGGTCTAATAGAATGCTATACTTTTGTGGGGTCACCCTGGGTCTGGGAGCTATGTTATCCTGCACTGCAGATTCAGGAATTCTATTTTATCCATTCTATTAGAGGCGATAAGGGCCTTCTCAAGTTAAAAAGAGACAGATTTGCAAATCAGAATAAATATGTGTGACTTGGGGAAATGGAGCTGCCTCAGACATCAGAACTGGTCATCTGCTCAAAGTATCCCTTTCTAGGTAGGTTCATTGAGGAAATCAGATTATAGGTCAGAAGATTGCTTAGTAAATATCGAGTTAGAGCAAAGGGAGATGAATTTTCTTAAGGAATGTTCCCATAAAGCTATGGTAGCCTGATGAATCATCCCACATTGCAGAGAGACTTCTGTTTAAACAACTAGGGTTAGTTTTCTAGACATCAGAGCATTTTTTCCTTTGGCCAGTGCTAGAGAAACACTGAAAAATTCTTACTCTGCAATGTTCTTTTTTTTTTCTTTCTCGAATCCAGAATGACCCTTCTTTTAACTCTTGTCCTTATATTTCCCTTCTTTATTTGAACATACTTTCATTACATGTTACAATGTCCAAGCTTATAATCTATTTTATATTGATTACAATTCAGACTGGCTACTTCCTGATGACATTCAGGAAGTCATTTTAATCTCATTAGTGGCATGATCCCAAATCACTTTTTACTGGCTGAATTTTTTTGGGTAAGGTTGGTTTCCAGTAGGAATCGGTTCCCATCTGTATTGGATACATCTTTCCCTTACCTGGGGGTTCTTCTCTTTTCCTAAACTTTTCCTCCCAGGCTTATCCCAGTTGTTTTAGGTGCATTTTAAAAATCTCAGCTAGCATATTTTTTTTTCTGACTATACATTGATCATTTCTAGACTTTAGACACACTGTTGTTCCCTACCCCAGCCAAACTACTCCCAACTAACTCTGGGAACAATAATCAAATCAACATTTGATATGAAAAGATGTGTCAGTCAATTGCTCAATGACTCTACTCACAATTTCTTGTGATTTCCCTGACCAAACACCCCTCCCTGGCATATTCACCACTTTATATGAGCTGTTATCCCTTATTAGAATGTAAGCTTCTTGAAGGATGGCTATGTCTTGCTTTTTCTGCTTTTATTTCCTAGATCTTAGGGCAATGCTTGGCATGTAAGAAACACTTAACTTTTTTTTTTTTAAAGTCACTCTTTTTATAACAATGTTCACATCTTATTTGAAACATGACTAAAGCAAGTGGTACCTTGAATTGGTAGTTATAAATAAAGAAGTTACAGATCTGAAAGTACAAATGGATATTTTATAGAAAGGTGTGAGACCTGACCATGATCAGGGCATCTCTGGATTAGATCAAATAGAATTGTATCCCTCCCTAGTCCCCTGTAGCATTAGCAGAGATGAATCTGGAAGGACACAGAGCCTTTGGGCTTGACAGAGGAAGAAGGGCAGTGTTGGTGAACTGGTGGATATACATCTCAGATCTTTTCTAACTCCTACTGGCAGAGCAACCTTTTTCCTCACTGTCAATTTTTCTGAGTCATTGCCTAGGGTAGGAAATGGGCAAAGTGTGGGCCCAAAGAAATCACTGTGACTCACCACGGCCTAGTAACGATCTGGCTGGAAGTTAATGAAAATATCATTTAATCAACAACCTTTCTACCCTCCTGCATCAGCCCTGGGTTCAGTGTTGTTTAACATTTTCATCTAAGCCTTCAACCATGAAACTGATGGCATGATTATTAATTTTGCTGACATTACCAAGTTGTGCGTAGGGTGTCTAATTCATTCCCTTAAATATTTCAGGGAAGATAGGGCCAGAATGCAAAATGAAATGGTCTCACGTTTCTCATCTATAAAATGAGGGAGTTGGTCTTTACCTCCTAGGTCCTTCTTGTTCTTTTATGATTTTATGATCTTATAAACTGAACAGTACAAATAATGATCTTCTAAACTGAATATTACAAATATTAACAGCACTTTCCTTTTTTTAAAAAACATTTTAATCTTCATAATGTTATTTAAGGAAAGCAGGCTGAATTGCTTTAAGGAAATTGCCACATTATTTTAATAACCCCCAAACTTTTCCCTGAAACAGGTACCCATCTCTCTTTTTTTAACATAGTACAATCTCTTTTTTAAAAAACTTTCGCTTTTTTTTCTTCCCTCTCCACCTTGCTCCCTCCCCCTGATCTAGAGATGGCTACCATTAGATACAAATATATGTGTATATGTATATATACCTATATAAATATATGTAAAACCATTCTATACATACTTCTAACGCAGATAGCATCTTCCTTCATACATCCTTTGAAGCTAATTTAGGTATTTGTAATAGTCAAAATGACTTAGTCACTCAAAGTTGTTCTTAAAACAATATTGTTGTTATTGTCTACAGTGTTCCCTTAGTTCTCTTCATTATTTCATGCAAGTCTACCCATCTTTTTCTAAGATCATTGAGATCATAATTTCTTATAGCAGTAGTATTCCATCATCATCATCTACCACAACTTGTTCAGTTATTCCCCAATTCACAGGCATCCCCACAATTTCCAGTTCTTTGCCACCACTAAGAGAGCTGCTATAAATATTTTAGAACATATAGGTTCTTTTCCATTTTCCCTAACTATCTTGGGAGACAGGCCTGGTAGTGGGATTGCTGGGTCAAAGGGTACGGGCAATTTAATAATTCTGGGCATAATTCCAGAATGCTCTCCAAAGTAGATGGATCAGTTCACAGTTCCTCCAACAGAAAATTAGCGTGTCAATTTTTCCACATCCTTCCAACATTCCTTGCTCTCCCCTTCAATCATTTTAGCCAATCTGATAAGTGTAAAATGATATCTTAAGGTTGTTTTAATTTGCATTTCTCTAATCAATAATCCTTTAGAGCATTTTTATATGACTATAAATTGCTTTGATTTCTATATCAGAAAACTGCCTATTGATATGCTTTGACCATTTATCAATTGGGGAATGACTCATATTCTTACAAATTTGACAAAGTTCTTTATGTATCTCAGATAGGAGACCTTTACTTCAGAATCTGTTTATAAAATTCCCCCCCCCCCAATTTTCTGTTTTCTTTGTGATCTTGGCTACATTTGTTTCATTTGCACAAAACCTTTTTAATATAATCAAAATGATCCATTTAAATACCAATATTGTTCTGGTGGTGTATGACTGCAAGACACTGAATAGATAGTCTAAAAAGAACTGAAAATTATCACCTGAAGGGCAATGGAAAGGTTCAGTCCAGGGCCCACTTGTCTTCTCCCTCTCTACTACTTCACTTGGTGATTTCATCAGCTCCCATGGATTTAATTACCATCTCTATGCTGATGGTTCTCAAATCTACCTCTTTTTTGTCCCAAATGCTCTCTAGAATGCTAATCTCACATCTCCAACTGCCTTTTAGACATCTTGAGATGTCTTGTAGAACTCAGTATGTCCTAAATGGAACCCATTTTCTTTCCTTCCTACTGTCCCTATTACTGAGAGGGCAACATCGTTCTTCTAGTTCTTTGGTCTTACTTACTACCTAGAAGTCATTCTAGATTCCTCACTATCTCTCACCACCCACTAACTTCCATATCAATGTTGTTGCTAAGGTCAGTCAATTTTATTTTTGTAGCATCTCTTGCATATGTCCCTTCTTTCCTCTGACACTGCCACGATTCTCAGACAGGCTCTCATCATCTCACAACTGGACTACTGTGATAGCCTGCTGGTGCATCTGTCTCTAATTCATTTTCCATTCAGCCACTGAAGTGATTTTCCTAAAGTGTCACCCTCCTACTTAGTAAATTCGAGCAGCTCCCTATTACCTCCAGGATCAAATAAAAATAATCTGTTTGGCATTAAAACGCCTTCATAATATAGTCCCCTCTAACCTTTCCAGTCTTCTTGCACCTTTCTTCCCGGTACATACTCTCCAGTCCAGAGACATTAGCTTTCTAATTGTTTCATGAACAAGACACTAGATCTCTAGTCTGTGGGTCTGAAACATTCTCCCTTCTCTGCTTCAACTAATGACTTCCCTGGCTTCCTTTAAATCTCAGTTAAAGTCCCATCTTTTACTGGAAGGCTTTCTCAAAGCCTCTATTCTAGACCCTTCCCTCTCTTAAATATTTCCTATTTATCTGGCATATAATTTGCTTTGTATTTAGTATTTGCATATTGTCTCTCCATTAAATTGTAAGCTCCTTGAGGGCAGGGACTGTCTTTTGCCTCTTTTTGTATCCTCAGTGCTTAGCACAATGCCTGGCACCTAGCAGGTCCTTAACAAAGGTTTATTGATTTCTTTTAGTAGTCTGTTTATGGATTGCTTTACATCTTTTCTGACATCAGGTTATTCCTATTTCCCATTTTAGTAATTGATATGTTTTATATTTTTGCAAATTTTTTTTCATTAGATTCTTTTATAGGCTTATAATTGTGTAGTATTTTATAATCTTTTTTCCTTTTTGTGTATTACAAATTCACTTTTTCCATTTTTATTTGATTTTTCGTTTTTTGTCACATTAGCTAACAATTTCTCAATTTTGTCTCAGTTCAGTGATCTTTCATTTTTAATTTTATTTTTTAGTTATCAGCAATTTTTGCTTATTTTTGGCTAAAGTTTTTTTAATATCATAATTTATTATACATCCACCAATACACTAAGGATTTATGATTTTATCAATGTGGGAACTCCCTCTACTAACACAGAATATAACCTGTGTCCTACTCATTAGATGAGTCTTAGGGAGTTTCCTGAGGCTGAGAGATTAAATGGTCACACAGCTGGTGTCATAAATTGGATTTGAACACGGGTTCTCTAAATCCAGGACTCTACCCACTCTACAATGTTGCCTTTAACTCAATCTATTCATTTTCTCTGTTAGTATGTTTTTATAGATATAGGACCATTTAGTTACATCAAATAATTCTTTTGATAATATTTTCTCATGTGTCAACTAGGGAGACCCTTTAGGAGGCCATAGTCTAGGCAAAAAGGGATAAAAGGCTGACACACTGTGGTCCTCGTTGGGTGGAGAGAAGGAAATGAATGAAAGATGTCGTGGAGACAAAGTCAATGAGACTTGTCCCTTGATTTTATATTGGGGGTGAGGAAGACCAAAATTAAGGATAATACTAACGTTGGAAACATTGACAGGAAATCTGACCTATACCCTATTACTTGTGTGACCTGGGGCAAATCATTTCACCTTTGCAGGCCTTGGTTTCAAAATTTACAAAATGAAGGGGTTGGGTTATATTATATCTGAGGTTCCTTCTAGCTTTAAATTTGTGATCCCATGATCCTAAAAGGATGGTAATGTCCTCAACAGAAACAGGGAAAGCAAGAGAAGTGGCAGGTTTAGGGAGAGACAGTCACAGAGTCAACTTGAAGGGTCAGACTCTCCATAGCTCCTGTGTGGACTATTATGAAAGCCTTCTACTTTCTCTCTCTGCCTTTCAGGTCTCTTCCCTTTCCTATTTATCTTCCATACAGCCGCCAAAGTGATTTTCCTAACAGACAGGTCAGACTATGTCGCTCCTTTATTGAAGAATCTCCAGAGTTTCTCTGTTGCTTCTATGATCAAAGACTCTTCTTTCTGCCACTTAAACCCTTCACAATGTGACTCCAATATACCTTTCTTGACATTATACATTACTCCTCTTCATGAACTTTTTGGTCCAACTAGACTAGTTTCCTCTTTGTTCATGTCTAGAATGTCCTCCTCATCTCTGCCTCCTGGAATCCCCACCCTCCTTCAAAGCTCATCTCAAGCACCATCTTGAGATGAGACTTTTTTTGATTACCCCAGCTGCTAATGCCAACTTTTATCCCACCAACCCTCCCCAATGACCTAGTATTTGTCTTGTACATATTTTATATCTACTTATGTTTATACAGTTTGTTTCTCCTTATAGAAGTTCCCCCAGAGCACAGGGGTTTTTGTCTTTGAATCCCCAATACCTAGAACACTGCCTGTCACATAATACTTGTTAATTAATTTTGCATGAAAGCAATAGGGAGCCATTGATGGTTTTGTTCGAAGTCAAAAGGATCACATAGGATCACATCTGGGCACAAGGTTGATTACCCTGGAATCTTGTAGGAATGTTGGGTGGATTGGAGTAAGAAGGGAGTGCATCTAGGAAACTGGTTAAAATATTGCCTGTTAGAGAAAATGCAGTTCTCAACTACTCAGTTGCAAGTGGAAATGAAAATTAGATATGACAAATGAATTAGCTTGTTGATAATATTTTTTTAAATTCTGGATAAAGTGCAAAGAATGTCTGCCCTGGAGCTACAGAGATCTGAATTTAATTTCTACCTCAAGCACATATAACATATAAGGCAACTCTCCAGGACTAAAAGCTACATACAGTGGTTTAGGGAATTTTCATACCTAGAATTCCCTAAACAGATAAAATTGTAGTTCTTCACCCTTCTCCCCCAGTCCACCCTTAAATAGGAAGTGAAGTAATGACGTTTAAGTACCTAGTAAAAAAAATATTTTTGTTTTATAGGTCCAAGAAATTTATTTCTAAATCCATTTTGATGGTGTAGTATAATGACAGGAAAATGGTATTTAAACCTAAGTGTTTCTTTAAAAGTTTTCTTTTAGGTTCATATCAGTAACAATTTTTTTTTCATTTTTCAAATGCTTTATTAACTTCTGACTTACAACATTCATTTCCGCCAGATTTTGAGTTACAAATTTTCTCCGTTTTTCCCCTACCCACCACCCCAAAATAGCAGTCTCACAGAATATCCCCTCCTCCAATCTGCTTTCTTCTATATCTTCTCCCATACCCACTTTGACTTTTCCAGTAGGCATGGTGGATCTCTATGCCCCAGTACCTGTATATCTTATTTCCCAATTACATGTAAAATGGTATTAATAATAGTATAAATATATATTTTTAAACATTTGATTTAAAAACTTTGAATTCCAGATTCATTCCCTTCCTCCCTTGTCACCCACCCTTACTAGGAAGATAAGCAGTTCAGTATAGGTTGTATATGTGTGGCTGATGCAAAACATTAACATAGTAGATATATTGTAAAAGACTGACTATATTTCCCTCCCTCCTATCCCACCTCCCATTTGTTCTATTCTCTACTTTGATCCTGTACCTTTTCAAAAGTGGGTGCTTCCAACTTCCCTCCCCCCCAGCCTGCCCTCCCTTCCATCATTCCCCCTCTCATCCCCTTCCCCCCTACTCTTCTGTAGGGTGAGATACCCTATTTAGTGTGTATTTCATTCACTTCCTGAGCCAAATTTAATGAGAATAAGCTTGACCCATTCCCTTTTGCCTTCCTATTCTTCCCCTCCATTGTAACCATTTTCCCTTGCCTCTTCTATGTGAGATAGTTTACCCCATTCTGTCTCTCCCCATCTCCTTTCATCATATTCCTCCCTCACCTCTTAATTTCACCTTTCAAGTGTCATCCCTTCCTATTAAATTGGTCCTGTGCCCTCTATGTATACCTGTATACATATATACACACATTCACATATGTATTTGTATGCTTATATACTCTCTGATATAGACACACACATACACACAAACACACAAACACACACACATATATATATATATTCCCTTCAACTATTTTCATACTGAGAAAAGTTTCATCAGTTACAATTATCGTTTTTCCATGTAGGAAAGTTAATAGTTCAATTTTGATAAGTTCCTTATGATTTCTTTTCCCTGTTTACCTTCTCATGCTTCTTTTGCTTCTTGTATCTGAATGTCAAATTTTCTATTCAACTCTGGTTTTTTCAACAAGAGTGCTTGAAAGTCCTCTATTCCACTGAATGACCATATTTTTCCCTGAAACATGATACTCAGTTTTGCTGAGTAGGTGATTCTTGGTTTTAATCCCAGATCCTTTGACCTCCGGAATATCACATTCCAAGCCCTTCCATCCCTCAGTGTAGAAGCTGCCAGATCCTGGGTTATCCTGATTGTGTTTCCACAATATTCAAATTGTTTCTTCCTGGCTGCTTGTAATATTCTCTCCATGATCTGGGAATTTCTGAACCTGGCTATAATATTCCTAGGAGTTTTCTTTTGGGGAACTTTTTTCAAGAGGTGATTGGTGGATTCTTTCAACCTCTATTTTGCCCTCTGGTTCTAAAACATCAGGGAAGTTTTCCTTGAGAATTTCTTGGAGGATGATTTCTAGGTTCTTTCTTTGATCATGGCTTTTAAGTAGTCCAATAATTTTTAAATGATCTCTCCTGGATCTATTTTCCAGGTCAGTGGTTTTTCCCATGAGATATTTCACATTGCCTTCTATTCTTTCGTTTGTTTGGATCTGTTTAACAGCATCTTGATTTCTCATAAAGTCATTAGCTTCCATTTGCTCCAATCTAATTCTGAAGGAATGATTCTCCTCAGTGAGCTTTTGAGATTCTTTTTCCATCTGGCAAATTCAGCTTTTTAAGGCATTCTTCTCCTCATTGCCTTTTTGAGCCTCTTTTGCCATTTGAGTTAGTCTATTTTTTAAGGTGTGATTTTACTCAGTCTGGCTGTTGACTCTCATTTCATAATTTTCTCGCATCATTCTCATTTCTCTTCCCAATTTTTCCTCCATTTCTCTTACCTGCTTCTTAAGGTCCTCTATTGCCTGTAACCAGCTGGTATTTTCCTTTGAAGCTTTTGGTGCAGGACTTCTGACTTCACTATCTTCCTCCTGTTTCATGCTTTGGTCCTTTTGGTCCCCAAAATAAGAGTCTAATGTTGGATTCTTCTGTTTGCTTTGTTTCTTTTGCCTGGTCATATTGCCGCTCAATTACTTGACTTTTGGGCTTTTTGCCACAGTAGGACTCTGCTACCAGACAGGGGAGCTTCCATCTCAAATGCTGGGGTTTTCTCAGCTGCCGGAGGTATTACTTGGGTGCCCTCTCTGAAGCTTCCGCATGCCCTGGCAAGCTGGTCACACACCCCAGGACCTCCACCCTAGATAGAAATCCAGGTTCAAGCAGGTTAAAGCAAGAGCAATTAGCCCTCTGACTGGTAGCTTGGTCCCCCTACAGCCCACAGGGCAGGAGTGGCTCCTCAGCGACTTCTCGCCCTGGGGGCCAAAGCTGACACACTCCCAACTACTGGGTTCCAAAGTCCACACTGCACTGATCTCTCACTTTGTCCTTCACATCTATGTGTTGATAAATCTGGAAATGGCCACCACTGCTGGTGATCTGGAGTTCCTCCAGCTGGGGCTGGTCAGGCCTGACCTGGGGCTAAAACTTCCAGTTCATGTGGGCCTGGGCTTGGCTCCCAGAGTGCTGCACTGGCTGCTTGCTACCAGCCTACCTGGCTGTCCTCAGTGGGAGGTTAGCTTCTCTGTGTCATTTTGTGGGTTCTGTAGCTCCAAAGTTTGTTCAGAGTCCCCTTTTACATGGATTGGAGGTGGTGAGAGCCAGAGCTGTGCAGAAGTCCTGTTTCTACTCCATCTTGACTCCCAACAATTTTTTTAAAAAGCAGATGACCTGCTCACACAAATCTTCATGTATTGCTGTTATATTTTCAACAAGATTGAATTTGTCATCAATTAGTAACTCATTTTTATTATGACTTCTATTTTTCCAAGCTGAACACTTCGAATGATAGGGTAGCCCCTAAGGTCCCTTCTATTTCTAAATCTATGACCCTGGGATAGAATAGCTTTCAATTTAATATCAGATGCAGCTGAATGGCTAAGAATGAGGAGCTAGCCTTTTTCTGAGAAAATTAATTAATACTTGAATGTGGCTTTTGTACTTGCTAACAAGGGGGCTTAGTCTCACTAATTTCTAGGATTATAAATATTCCTCTTTGAATGATAAAGCCAACAGAGAGTATTGCTTTCCCACAGAGAAATGGACTCAGTAATTAAGCAGGAGGGCTTTCCCATCTGTAATATGACACTCAATTTTATTATTGCATAATACCCTTAGCAGAAAATTATCTTCTGCAATACACTTTTAATGTGCTTGAATGGGCAAGATGAGGAACAGTAGCTGATGCCATTTTTTCCATTTAATTTTTCCTACTGACATAATGATTTTCAGATGTTTTCAGCTTTTTGAAAGTAGTTTTGCTCTTGAATACATTTTTACAAATGCAAAATAAGGCAGGAAAGAATATTTTTGTGTTTAATATTTGTAGACCTTCATAACTGTTGTTCTGTCATTAATATGCTAATTAATTCTGTCATTAATATTTTTTTCAGGTTGTTGTTATACTCTAAGCATTGTTTGTTGAAATGGTAAATTAAGGAAGGAATGATCATGAGAGATATTTTGAAGAAAGAATCAATGACCTGGTGATTTACTGGATGTAGATATAATAGTAACTTACATTTACATAGTACTTATGGTTTACAACATTCTTTTTGCTAAACAATCCTGTAAGATAATGCAAGTCATTTTATCAGCATTTTAGAGGTGAGAAAACTAAAGCTCAGAGAGTTCAGGAGACTTAATTGTTCCTAGTCATGCCTCTAAGTGTAAGACTTAGGTCTTGAACCTCCAGTGTTCTGGTTCAAGTATTTCAAGGCGCAAGTCAATAGTCAAAGTTATAAATACAGGAGAAATCAGAGACAACGAGCATGGAGAAGAATCTGATGGGTTTGGCAGTAAGGTCACTCAAGATCTGTAGAGATTACCTTTTAGAGTTTATCTTTAATTCAAGTTCCCTTTTGAATGTTTAACCTTGCTTCTTGCCATGATGGTTATGTAGAATAACAATTTCTATGATAACATATTGAATAATAAAATTCAAAAAAATAATTTCAATTTTCAAAATAATAATTGCAAAAATATTGACAAAGATTCTAATTTTGCAGAAATGACTTTTAAAAAAATACAGACTACAATACCACCTTAGTTACTCTGATGTTCCTTATGTGGAAAATTCAATAGCAGATAACAAGGAAGACAAAAAGGCCTCTGAACAACCAAAAAGATATTAAGAAAATGAAAACACTGAAGTATATATAAGTCACAGGTTAGTTTCTGAGGCCCTCACTTGGAACTGATTTACTCAAAGGCATCAATTGAACATGTTTGCTCATTAGATTTCTTAGGCTAAGGCACATGAGAAGCCCATATTGATGAGGCTGGGAGGGGCAGCTGTTGCTAAAGGCTGATGTAGTGCAGCAAGGGAGGACAACTGACAGGAAGGAACACAGAAAAACTGTTTTACAAACTGGATACAAAAACTTCAAAGAGCATAGCAATCTGGGAACATTAGTGTAAGAGCAAAAATGGATTGTATCTCACTAGCGCCAGGACAGAAGGGTTGGTTTTCATAGTGATTATAGTATCTAGACCTAGAAGGGTCCTTAAGAGATCACCTAGCTCAACCTGATCATTTTACAGGTAAGGAAACCGAAGCTGGGAGTGGCTAAGTGAATTTCCAAGGCCACAGAGGTAGAAACTAACAGAATCAGGATTTGAATCCAAACCCCTGGTTCTAAAACCTGCGACCACTCTACTATTTTATTAGGTGGTCATTGTTAAAGTCGCCATTACCTCTTCCCCTACCCTTTGTACTTGCTGCCTCCATTTTCTAATCACTTACTTATCTCTAAATCCCTTCCAATTTGGATTCCTAGTTGGTGCAGTGGATTGACTGGAGTCAGGAAGACTTGAATTCAAATCTGGTCTCAGGTACTTGCCTAAGTGTATGATCTTGGGCAAGTCACTTGACCTCTAGCTCTCTGATTTTCCCCATCTGTTTTGGTTTAGTCATTTCAGTTCTGTCTGACTCTTTGTGAATCCATCTGGGGTTTTCTTGGCAAAGTTATTAGAGTGGTTTGCCATTTCCTTCTCCAGCTCATTTTACAAATAAAGAACTGAGGCAAACAGTTAAGAGATTTGTGCAGGGTCGCACAGCTAGTGTCTGAGGCCAGATTTGGACTTGGGAAGATGAGTTTTCTTGATTCCAGGCTTGGTGCTCTCTCTATCCACTGTATCACACAGCTGCTCTTCCTCATCTATAAAATGGAGAAAATGGAGCTAATAACAGAACTTACCTTCCAGGGTTGTTGTAAGGACCAATGAGATATTTGCAAAACTCCTTGTAAACCTTCAAGTGCTATATAAATACTAGCTATTATCATTACCATTCCTAACCCACCATTTTACTGAAGCTGTTTTATCTGAGAATTAACAATTTCTCTTAAATGCTAAATTCAATAGCCTTTTTTTCATCCTTCATCCTTTTAGACCTCACTAGAGATTCTGATTCTGTCGACTACTCTGTCCTCCTGCATATTCTCCCCTTTGGCTTCTGTGACACTGCTCTCCTGGTAGCTTCCTACCTGTCTGACTGTTCTTAGCTCCCCTTGCTAGATCACCATCCCTTTCCAGCTTCCTTAAGGTGGCTGCTTCTCAAGATTTGGTCTTGGACCTACTCTTTCTAGGAAAGCTCAACACATTCCCATGAGTTCAAGTATCGTTTCTATTCAGATGACTCCCAAAGTTATGTACCCAGTTCAATCCTTGCTCTTGAACTCTACTCAGACGTCATTAAACTGCTTGCTGGAGGTCTCCTCCCTGTAGGGAGCTCAAACTCAGCATGTCCAAAATGGAACTCATCTTGCTGTTTTCCAAACTTCCCTTTCTCTGTTGAGAATACACTCTTTTCATCACTCAAGTTTACAACACTGGTATCAACCTTGACTGTTCCTTCATTATCCACATCAAAGCAGTTGCCAAGTCTTATCAATTTTGCCTCCACAACATCTCTCACATCTGTCAGTTTCCTTCTTTCTACCCAACAGCCATAGCTTTTTAGGCCTTTGTTTTTTTTTTTTTTACCTTCACTGTTACAATAGCCTCTGAAGTGGATTCCTTCCTTCCAGTTTCTTTACTCTGACATCCATCTTCCAAATTGAAGCCAAATAATCTTCCTAAAGCAAAAATTTGACCACATCTTTCCTTTGCTTAAAAGCCCTCTCTGGGTCTCCACTGCCTCTAGGATGAAATACAAACTCTTCACCTAGGTATTTAGGGCCCTCCATGATCTATCTCTGACATGAATTAGAGAGAAATTCTCTAAAAGGTAATCTATAAGATTATTTTCATACCAAACTCCTACATGAAGTCTACATTTCAACCAAATTGGACTAGTAGACATTTCCCTAACTTTACACCTCATGGCCTTTTATGCATTTGTACAAGTAGTTTCTTTCAAGTAGCTTGGAAATGTCTTCCCTTCTCATTTCTGCCTCTTAGAATCAGTCTTCTCTTGAAGTCTCAATTAAGGGGCCATTGCCTTAAAGAAGGTTTCCCTCATTTCCCAAATTGTGTTTTTTTTTCTTTATTTTGGCTGTTCTTGAACTTAATTTATTTGAGTACATGTTGTTTCTGCCCAATAGGATACAATCTGAGGGCAGAGATTATTTTCATTTTTTATATTCCTAAGGTCTAGCATTGAACCCTGAACAAACTGGATGCTTAACACTTGCTGACTTGAATCATGAGTCCTCAAGAAAACTTTAAATTGTTTTGGAATACTCTTTCCAAGAAGGTAGGAAAATATGTAATATTTAGATTTCCATCAAGAGTTAAATTTTTTGTCACTTTCAAGTGACCACATACTTGGAAAATTAACTTAAATGGTCCACCATAGTTCTTGATGATATCAGATAAATGAAGCATTGTTTTAACTGATTTTAATGCTACTGAAGTGAAAAAAAAATATTGTTAAAACTTACTGAATAAGTAACTGTCGTGTCTAATTCCACTGTTTGCAAGGGTCTATTTCTATAGTAATAAGCTTTCTTAATTTCTAGTTTCCTCTGACTACTATATTGAAATGAAACTGACCAATTCTTCTATTTAGTGTATTGAACTACAGAAATTAACTAGTAGACTCAATTCTGGTCACTTTGTTTTCTTTTTGCTAGTTGTGGTCTCTTATCTCCACAATTATCTGTTACACATCTAATTGAGTTCCTTGGCTTATGCTGAAATAATTTTGAATGATGGTAACAGAATCATTACATAATGCTTCTTTAGAAATATGATTACCCTGTAACTACTTTTAGTTGTATTGCATTCCTATTGATTTTACTTTTTGGAAAGGCATTTGTATTTTATATTAGGATCTTGTATACTTATTTTTTTTTGCATGATGATATAAGGAAATGGAATACATAATGCCACCTACTGAGTTTAAAAAGAAATACTGTAATTTAAAAAATAAGACACACTTAAAAGTTTTTCTTTAAATGTAAACAGTCATTATTTAACATTTGCCATTCAATGGATTAAAAGGAATAGAAATGTTCCAAGGCAACTAAATACCATGGTAATTGTCCCATGAACTAATTAAAATAATGAAAAGAAATAAGAACCTTTTTAATAATCATTTCATATAGTTTACTTTACCAAATTGTAGATTCAGTTCAACAAATATTTACTGATTGCTTACCATGCAGGTTAACAGAATTGATCTCATTTTAGAGCTTATATCATTGAGAAACAAAGAATTTGAATGACTCACCCAGATTCAGCTAGAGTTAAGAATGAATAGACAGCCCTGCCATCCTAAACCACTGTTTCCTTAGCTCCATGAACCACAAAGCCTTTCATCCAAGCCCATTTGGAAACTTTACTGGCTTTTTCCTAAACTCTGAAAATTATTGCTAAATATAATAACACATTTATACCTCTGTGATCATTTATACCTCTGTGAAATTCAAGTGTAAGTTAGTTATGGGTATTTACACATCAGCATTAATAATTTTTCCTACTTTTCTCATTGCCTAATCAATAAGTTAATTATTTGTAATAATTAGATGTGTATTGTGGTTGGTACAAAAGCCAACCACCTTTTTTTAATCCTGTACTAACATTCACCGAAGACTAAACATTTACTCAGTGCCTTCAAACTCATAACTAGGAAGGGGCTTTCTTTTTCCTAAAGTGCTAATTTAAGCTGCAAGTTATTTCTTCTTTGAAGCAATTTACATGGTACCCTATATACTTTTCCTTATGCCTTTATGTCCTTTTTTTCATTTTTACTTTTTGTCTGACTTTTGTCTCCCGCTCTTTTTTGTTTTCTACACCTTTTCTATAAATTCCTTTGAAGGCCTTTTTCATTCTTAACTGTCTTAGCTCTCCCTCTCTGAGGTGTGTCCTTTTTCTCTTGGCTTTTTCTTGGGAGCCTCTGGCAGAAGCATCCATCATTCAGATGCTGGGATGAAGGACATCCCTGCTTTGCCTGTTAGAATGTCGTATTATGGTACTAGACAGGTATTGGGACAAATACAAGCTGGTCTGCTTCTACTTAATGTCTATTATGATGCTACAGAAAATAATTGAAAGCGCCAATGCTGGTCAACTTCTATTTTTAGACACAGTGATGGCACACTGAATTCCTTCCATGTTTTATGGTAGGTGTGCTGCACAGAAGAAAAACGTGTGGTTCCATTTCCAAATGGTCTAAATTATAGCAAATATAAGGTAGCCCATTTAAAACACATCCTATTTACCACTACATTGCATTAAAGTGGGGCTGATTTTAATCAGGGCACTCCACAAACTGCAACTTTTAAAAATCACACCCGTCCACATTTTAGCCCAACTTGATTTTCTCTACAATTCTAGAGAAAAGCCCATTAACCAATGCTCTTTTATTACCCCTATATTCGGCGACACGCTCCCACCATGATGTGTAAATCTTATTCACCTGGAAATCATTACACCAAAACCCACAAGAGGGGGAGACCACATTTCTTTCTCACATACTCATTAAAGCGAATTATCTTGCCGAGTACCCAAGTAGGCCTGGCTCTTAATTCTCCCACTTGTTCCCTCCCATTACCGCCCCCTCCACCCCCAAGTCATAAGTGCAGTCCGATGCATCACTGAGGAATAGGGCTTCTGGGGCAGCCGTGGGGAGCCCCTAAGCGCCAACTGGGTAGTTCCTAAAACCCGCGCTGGGACTGGCCGTGTTTTGCACAGGTCCCAGGGGAGGGCTGAATCTTGGGGTGGGAGTCCTCCTGCCTCGACTGCAAGAGAGGGTGGCAACACCGCTCCGGCTCAGCCTCTCGCCTCTGCAGCGCCCACCACACCCTGGCTGCTCCCACGGTGGAACCCGAAGGCTTCCCCCTCCTGGGTGGGCAGTGGCCCCCAGCTCCGCTCTTCTATTGGGGTGGGTAAGACTTTGCAGGTAGTTGTGGCTACTCCCGCCTCGAACCACGCACAACAGACACCCCGCCTGCCGTTGGACTCGTCTGCAGAGGGCTCGCAGGCGTGCTGGGTGGCTGGGGGAGGCACGCGGGAGCCGCCGCCTCAGCCCGGCCGCTCGGCCCCCTCCGCAAGCCCGAGAGGGCTCGGTTGGTGTCAGCGCGCGCGCACGTGCCCCGGGGCGCGCCCCCGCCCTGGCCTCCTCCCTCCGCCTCCCGCCCCCCATCGCGCGCTCCCACGCTTGCACACTTGCTCCTTGGCTCGCTCGCGCGCACCCTCCCCCCTCCTCCTCCCCCACCCCCCAGAGCGTCCGGGGTGGATCCTGCACACTCCCCTCCCCCGAGTGGCGGCGGCGGCTGGAGCTGAATGAGAGATCGCGCCGGCGACGGTCGGGGAGCGCTACCCCGGGAGGCGGCGGCGGAGCAGCGGCAGGAGCGGCGGCCGCCCCCGGGCCGGCATCGTGGGTCCATCCTCTGAGGCGGCGGCCGCGGCCGCACAGGTTAGTGTCCGCCGAGTCGCCTGTGAGCGGGCCGCTCTGAGGGAATGGCGGCGGCAGCTCGGCGGCCCCTTCTCCTGGGGGGGGAGACGCCGCCGCAGCCGCCGCCACCGGCTGTTTATGTGCGGGGCCCAGGCGCGGCCTCGGCGCGGAGAAGCCGCGCTGAGGAGGCAACGAGGGAGGGGGCTGCGGCGTGGGGGGACGGGGCGGGGCGAGCCGGGCCCCCTCTTCGGTGCCTCACTCTGGGGACCCCCGCCGCCGTGGCCGCCGGGCCCCCTCCCCCGCCGGAGCTTTGTCTCCCGAGTGACCCGGACGCTTCTCCCCCTCCTCCCCTGGGGTGGCCGCAGCCGCCTCCGCCGTGCAGGTGTGTGGAGGGGGGGGAGGGAGTGTCCGTGCGGCTGGGACCACGCCCCCCTCGCCGGACTCTCGGCCGCTTCCCCACCCCCTGGGGAGCCGTGACCTGCGGGGCCGCAGGGCTCCCATTCTCAGCTCGGGCTGACCTGTTGCCCGGCTGCGCCCAGCCTCGCATCGCGCGCTGCGCCCCGCCGGAGGCGGACGGTCAGTTCGAGCCCCTGCCTCGGGAGAGGACCCCAAGCCCGAGAGGTTGGAGAGCTGGGGGGTGGGCGCGCTCCCCCTCCTGAGCGGGGCACTTGTCGGAAAGGAAGACAACTGACTCATGCCAGCCCGAGTGGGCAAAGGCAGGCTCCTCTGGTCAGCCGCCCCGCGGTCTGTGGGTCGGATCCCTCGGAACGCTGCGGGGGGCCCACCGTCGCTTCCCGGGCATGGGAGGCACCGCTGCTGCGGGCCAGGCAGGCTCCTCCCCCGCGCCTCGAACCCCCTCTTCTGAAGGTTCGGTGCAGGCCGGGCCAGTTTCTGTGTACGTGGGCGTGTGTTTGGGAAGAAGCTACGGGGTGACAGAGGAGGTACCTAGTACAAATGCTAATTTGTTTGGGAGCTGCCGGGGAGGAGGGAGAACCCGCTTAGGGGGCGGACGGCGTGGAGTGAGGGGAGTGAAACACGGACTTTAGGTTGAGAAGCTCACTGTCCCCTATCGACTTCTTAAAATACGGAGCGAGGGCATAACATCAGAACCCAGAGTTTGATTTCTTTTGTGTCCTCGGTTCGCTCTAACCCTCTGGTTGCCATAGGGACCTTTGTTTACCAGTTGTCAGACTTTGCTGTATTTATTTACATAGACAAATCTACTCTTGTGTTACTGGTTCTGTTTAAGTCTCTAAAATGACCATCACGTCCTTTGAAAACATTTCACTTCATTCTTGTAGGGTATTAGTGTCACACAGGTCATAGCTTGTTAGCCACAAAACCTTCCCCACCCAGTATACTTATACTTATGAAAGTGCTGTCAGATAGTAAAATAATATTAAAGTTATTTTGTTGAGCGCTTTACTGCCTACTATAGCACTGTGTATGAATTTTCAAACTGTTAATTTCGTGGAAATTGACCTTTTCAACTTAAGTTCCGTGGATGATCCGTAGATCTTATTGTTAAGTTTCAAAGACTTGGAATTTCACTTAATACTTGAAGTAAAGGATGTGAACTTTCCATATGATTTAAGATGTTTGAATGTAACATTTTAAGTGACTTAAATTTAGGTCATTTTTCATTTAAGAAAGAAAATTTAGACCTACATATTTTCATCACAGTTTTCCTTTACCTGACACTTCTTGAATTATAGAATGCCTCCTTTTGAAAAAATGAAAAGGTCCTCAGTCTGTTTGCAAGTTTTTTCATCACAAATAAAGTTGAAATATGAATTTCAAATTACAGTTTTCTCTCTGAGGAAGATTTAAACTTCATAATTGCTATTGGTATGACTGACTTGGATGTTTTCACAAAAATCTAGTATATTTATTTGTATTTAAATCTACATTATACTGTTTTCTTTCGGATATGTGATGCAATTAAAGGCAGAAGTATTCATTTAGTGTCATGAATTGTAGCTAATTAGAAGATGGTACTGCTGTAACATGACTTGAAACAATTTGTATATGTTGTTAATATGAATGGAATAAGCTTTGGGGTTCTAAAACAAGACCCTATTTCACTTTCAAATCATTAGTTTAATGATAAAATACATGTTTAAAAAGTAAAAGCCCTTTAGTTACATCTTATGTTCTAAAAGGAAGTTCTTACAAGAGAATTAAATTATTTGGTTTTTTAAAAATGCATTTTTGTCTGATTTTTGTTTCCAACCATACAAGAAGTTAACATAAAGAATTGTGTATCATCCAATATTGAATGACATGGGTACTCATATTTCTTTCCTGGTTCATATGGTTTATGAAATATTTGTTGAAAAAAATCTCATAATTCTGTACAGGTCCTCATTGGCATAATGTATGGAATGTACCATATTTGGGTATACTTTCATAGTCTTTGTTCGTTTGCTTTTCTTCTCTGTACCATGAGGATATTTTTCCATTGGAGTGTCTAACCATTTTTCTGAGCTTCAGAATGCGTCACCTAAAAGTTAAGTGGATGAGGAAAATACACGTGCATGTACATAAATATGTGTGTATAGAATATTGAATAGCCAATGTTCTTATTTTTTTGAACCCTCATAATTTTGTCTATTGAAATTTTATATAATACATATCATGTAGAAAGGTATGCCTTCATATTTTTCCTTTGCTTTTCTTCTTTGTACTGTGAGCATACTCTGTCATTGGAGTCTCTTAACCATTGTTCTAATCTTCAGAAAGTTCACTTGAAAATTTATGTGAATGGGGAAAAAAACATACCTGTGTCCAAGGGCATGTATTGAATATAAACTGTTTCTAGCCCATGAAATGTATAAACACTGATCTGCTCTCCTAGAGTCTTCTTTTAACTAATTTTAGCTCAAATTATGACTATTTCCTCTCTTTTAGAGTTTCGAATGTATTTTTTTGGATATGTAAATTAACCTGTTGAATGACATTTCATTTGTTTTGAATTTTTTTCTAAAATACTTTAACTGTTTAAAATGAGGTTTTTCTAGTCTTGATTCTTGTAATAGTACAAGGGGTTCAAGAACAAGGTATACCCAGATGAACACAACTTTATGGTTGTTAAATTATGTTTAGAATCTTTGGTTTTCATTTTATAACTACATTGAGATTAGAATTATGGCTTCATTCTGAACATTTTGTTTAGTTACCCTGTGGGCCATTAACTTTGGGGTGGGGGGGGTGGGTGGGTGGACTATTTGGAATACACTGGCAACTTAGGAGCTTCATACATAGCATGACAACCAAGTCTTACCAGAAGTAGAGGAAAATGAAAAATTCACTGTAAGTTGTTTTAATAGTATGTGTTGATATTGGTACTGATTAGTGTTTCTCTATCATTACAGAATAAAAATTAGAAATTTTGATGTCGTTTTACAGTAACTTTTTTTTTCAAAACCCTCAGTTTTTTTGGTTTTAGGGCAATCTTTAGTACTATATAGTATATTAGGAAAAAAGCTAAATAATTTCAAAATTTTAGATTTATATCATATAGAGTGTACACATTATAATCCAAAGGGCAAGTTATCTGTAAATATACATGCTTTGTTAAAAGAAAAGAATATCTGGGATAAATTTACCCATTCTTTTTTTTTTTTTTGCCTTTTTTTGGGAGGGCAATTGGGGTTAAGTGACCTGCCCAAGGTCACACAGCTAGTTTTTGTGTTGAGTGTCTGAGGCTGGATTTGAACTCAGATCCTCCTGACTCCAGGGCTGGTGCTCTATTCACTGTACCATTTAGCTGCCCCTAAATGTACCCATTCCTATATAAAGTAAGTGCCAGTTAAGGAATTTGGATACTGTGTAACCTGTTATCTGTGATTTGAATTGAGATGCCTCCTTTCCAATTTATGTATGCCACCACAGAAAACTCTTAGTACTAGCTTTTGAATAATGTGGTTCCTTAGAGCCACAAAGACTTAAAATGAAACTTTCATCAAATTGAACTAATTTAATGTACTTCATATTTCTTCACTTTCTTGACTATTTTCCCCGACCAGATTTCCCTGATGACTTTGTCAGAGATGAACCTACCTTCAGAATATTCCTTTGGAAGAATCTCCAATATTCAGTTTTGTTCAGGATCTCCTTTTTTCTTAGGATTAAAATTTATTCTTCTGCAAGCTTGTAATTGATATGAAAACTACCTTATACTTTAGAAAGTGTTATTCCTGAAGGAATTCTTTTGTTGCAGGTGTTTTTCAGAGGCTGATATTATAGTATAGACATCTCCAGACTTAACTTTTGGAGCTGGTGTTAATGCTGACTTCAGCGTCTTAGCAAGAAGGGACTTTGACAAGACCTTTAGCTAAATATGAAATTGAAACTTATTTTTACTGCTTCCAAGAAAATGAAGATAGCCTGAACTCAAACAATGTTAAGTGGAATTGATGTATTTTTAGGATCTTAAATTATAATTTTCTTTAACCTCAAAATCCTTGTTTTTATATTCACTTATTCACTTTTAATATTCTCTGTACCCCTTTGCTGGAGTTAATTGGGGAATGTTTTCCCATTTAAAGTTAGAGAAATTAAAGTCTTATGACTCTCCAGAATTACAAAGGAATCATTTGGGTTCACAGACTGTTTCAAACTATTATGTTACGTTAAGTATTTTGCCAATATCTGGATTCCTGAAAAAATTTTCTATACCAAATAATAAGGAAAAAAGGCATTCTTTGTCTCAGGTGCTATCAGTTCTTGTAAATTTTCTTTCTCACATCTAGCCCTCTGATGTTGATTAATGCATTTCTCTAATGTAGTTCTGTAGATGTGGTTTGGGGAAGGATTATTTCTCTCAAAGGCAAAAAAAATTACATTCCACACTGTTTGCAAAGTAAATTATGAACAATGTGCACATACATGTGGTGGTGTTTAGTAAAGATTTGTTGATTTTTGAATTACTGAAATTAAAGTATTGATAGTAGTTTTCAGTGTTGTCTTGGTTTCCTTAAAGGAAGGAGTCTGATATAGTGGAAAGAAAATTGGACAGTCAGATGACCCAGGTTCTACTCTGGTAGTCTGAATTATGTTTCTCACCCACTAATTTTATGGGATTGTGAAATGCACTTTGCCTTTCTTGGTCTCTGGTTCTTCTATAAACTGAAAGACTTTAATTACCTTGATGTCTAAAATCACTTTCTTTAAATTTAAAATAAAAAGAGAAAATGCAATGAGAAATTCTGTAAGACAATAGTTATATGAATAAATAGGCCACAGTATCAGTGTTCTTATACTTATAAGATGGAAAGCTTTGATAATCTATAACCAGCTACATTTAGAATCCTAGAACTTAAAGTTGAAAAGGATCTTAAAGATCAGTAGAGAAACTGAGACCCGGCAAGAGGAAGTGATTTACCCAAAGTAACTGGTCTTCTGAATTCACATAGGTTCTTTCCACTCTACCACACAGTCTTACAATCATGTTATTTTTAAAATCAACTCATTAAATGATACATTTCATTGATTTTCTTACACTGTGAACATACTAGCAACTGAGGAACTTGATCATGATAGTAGTTGATCATGATAAAGACTCTTTTTTTGTAAAAGTAAACAGTAAGTTCATGAGTCAGTAAGTTATAGGTATCCAAAATTTAAAAGGCAACCACTTGACTAAAATACTTATTTTAAAAGGTAATATCTACTTATTCAATGTCAGCATCATTAAAAACAAAGAGAATTCAATTTGTAGCCAACTGAAGTTCGCACTAAATTTGCAAAATGTTTTAAAATTAAGACTGTCTTCTGGGGGAAAAAAGTTCATAATGCTAATAAACACATCTTTAAACATATTAGTGTTTGGGTCATATGCATTTTCTATAACCACTGTACATATGTATTTAATATATGTATCACATACATGCATATATAGCTATGGAATGAATATAAAATATTATTTGAATTCATAGTTAACGTTATAATGAATCTGAAACTAAGAGTTGGTATGTGAGAACCCTTGTTTCAAATTACCTGTATAGCTTTGGACTAGTCAGTCGTTTTCATCTTCATTTCATATTTTTAGAGATCCCATCTGTCTTGGTGAATATTTTCCACCATTTGACATGTATATAATGCTTTTCAAAGAATTAGACCATGTAGGCCACTTAAAGTAGCTCTGTATACCATAGTATAAATGTTTTAAATGGATCACTGCTTTGAGCATAGCAAATATTTTGTGTTTTTATGAATAATCTGGAATAGGATAAAATTTTATCTTAATCCTGTGAATGAAAATTCAACACTTTGGGTTTTTAAATCAAGACCTTCTAAATTCTAATTCAGAATTCCAAACATTATTTCAAGGACCTGTGTTGTTTTATATACTTATCCATCCATCTCTTCATATATCTATTCAACAAGTTTGGGGTATGTAGTATGTACAAGATACTATGGTACATGCTGCAGAATGATATGTAGATGAATAAGACTTAAGATTGGTCCTTAAGTCCCTGTTCTCAAGGATCTTACAGTTGATCACAGTGCCTGAGTTAGAGAGTAGTACAGAGGGTAGCTAATCCAACCACTACCTGAGTAAGATTTGTGTCCATCCACAAAGTTGATCATCTTGCAAAATATCTTTGTATGTCATTAATAAAAATGTCAGTCAAAAAGTATACCAATAATTGGTTATCCAGGTTTTGTTTGAATATCTCTAAAAGTGTATCTCATTTCGTTTTTTAATAGTTCTAAGTTTAAGGCAATTTTTCTATAATTCAGGCTTTAATTGAACTGGTTTACTAAAGTTTCAGGATAGGGAAGTAAAGACAGTATAGCCAGTGGTAGTGATAGTGGAGGGATTGGAGGTCATGGTGAGGAAGCAGACGAGAGTTAAGGTCTATAAGTTGTGTGATGTAAAGTCAAAAGATTATGATCAGAGAAAAGAATTTCAGAATTCATGAACAAGGAATTGAGAGACTTGTGGGTAATGGCATGGTCAAGAGCATGAACATCTTTGTGTGAGATAATGAGGAGTAGGTCATTGAGGGAACCTCACTATGTATGTTGAAGACTCCTAGTATGAGTATAAGAGTTTTGGTGGAAAGAGACTTTGAACTAAGTACTCAATTCATTGAGGTAGAGTTTGATAGACAATGACCACCAGGATTTGGATTCATTCATAAATTTGATTAGCATGGACCTCACAGGAGGATACTATATGATAGTGGTAGAAGGAGAGTTTGGAAGTGGAAATGGAAAGCCAGGAGTATTAGATTCTTTCACCGTGGCTAGAGATTTGGGGAGATGTGAGTGAAAGAAAGTACAACTAAGACTGGAAAAGGTAACCAGGGAAGCTAAGTCATCATGAGGGAGGCAGGTCTTAGTGAATGATAGAAGAGAAGGGTGAGAAAGGAAAATGTTTAACATGAAAGCAAATGAAACTATGGAGCAGACATTCCAGAAACCACAGTGGAAGGGGTGGATAGATTTCAAATGGGTCATTCTGGGGTTAAGGTTGAAGAGAATGAGAAAGAGGAAATGGGCAATTAGGAATGAAAAATGGGGTTGTACACAGAAAGTGGGGTTTTTAGAATCAGAGGGATGGGGAGAAATGAATATGTAGAATTATGCTCATCATTGACAAATGTATCCAGGCAAAGTATCTGTAATTGGAGAGAGCTGTTAAAAGAAGCAGGTGATTAGACTGTTGAAGGTCCTTCCTTGAGATCTAGCATTGTGATAGGAAGGCTCAGGAGTCCCACAAGGCCCACCTGGAGGCAGGAGATAAGCTGTCCCCTGAGTCAGGAAGACCTGAGTTAAAATCCTCCCCTCAACTTCTGCTTGCTCAGTTTCCCCAGCTGTGAAGTAGGGGATAATATGTACCTTGCAGGGTTATTGTGAGGATCAAATTGGATAATATTAGTAGAGTGCTTAACGTAGGGTCTTGCACATAGTAGGCGCTTAATAAATTTTTGCTTCTTTCCCACCTTTCAGCAATCAGGAATGGGTGAAAGGTTGAATCTAGTTGAGTCCAGTCAGGAGGCAAATAGTGGCAGCTGAAGGTAGATTTAGTTTTAGATGGCCTCTGGAGCACTGGAGAAGGCCTAGGGGTAAAGACCAAGACTAAAAGATGATTGGATCCCAGATCCCAGGCTAATGCTGAGGGCCTCGAGGGAATTAGCACAGAACCAAAGCCCATATGCTTAGGGCACTCTCTTGAAGGAAATCTTCCAAATTGTCATTGAATTATTAGTGAATACTTTTTGTTTTTGGATTACTCTCTGTTTTAAGAATTTCTATTCTTGAGAGGCTCCTAACTCTTCCTGGATTAATTTCCTCCTGGAAAATGTGGGGAGTTAATATATGGGATCTTAACCTGTATTTTCTTTGAACTCGTTGAAATCAACCCTCCCAAACTATTAGGTGTATGTCAGACTTAATTTTGTTTTTCTTCCCATTTTGTATCACATTCTAAGATGGAGTGGTCCACTCTCCCCAAGAATTCCTGTCATTTACAGCCCAGCAACCAGTTCTTCCTTGTTGGTAAGAAAATTAGATCCAGAATAGAATTTTCCCTTGTTTGGTCCTCTATTTCTTGAAGTGTGAAATTGTCAAGGCATGTCAACGAATTATTAGTTACTGTGCTTTTGGTAGAGAAGTATAGGTGGAGGAGATGGCCATGTAATGCAAAACTAAATTTTTTAAAAAAATAAAATTTTATTGATTTTTTTTTTTTTAGTGTCACCTGGGTTTTTCAATGCCTTCCATATAGCTAGTTTTTTATAATAAAGACTTTAAAAAGAAAAAAAATTTCCTCTAAACTTACCAACCCACAGAAAAGTCTGACATTTATTGTCTTCAGTGTTCCATACTTGTTAGGATTTGATTCATACTCTGTTGTATCTTGGCCTCAGAGATTGCGCTGAGTGCATAATTATCTGCAGACAAAAAGTGAAGTACCAGCTCTCCTTCCACTTTAGTCTGGGCTCGTTGGCTTTGTGAGTTAAACAGTCTGTTGTTGGTGCAGTAGCTGACCTTGATGCTGTTTTTATACTCATTGAAGTCATCCCGCAACATCACTGAAAAGATAATGCTAAAAAAACCCACCTCATCTCAAGCGTATGTCTGCCTACCAGATTATTTTATGTAGCGCTCACACAAAGCGGGCACTCACATGGAAGTCAGAAAAAGCAGTACAAGAACACTGTCGAGATCTCTGAAGAACTTGCAATCCATTTTGTGAGATGGGAGACACAAGGGACTGCCCCACATGGTGTGCCTACATCAAAGAAGGCACTGTGCTCTATGAACAAAGAAGAATTGCAATAGTTCAAAAGAAATGTGAGATGTACACGTTTAAACATCTCCACTCCAAATGTTCATATGAGCTATTTGTGCCTGACTTGTGGTAAAGCCTTCCAAGCTTGTATTTGGCCTGATCAATTGTAGCAGCAAGCACCCTAGCACACCCAGGGTAGCCGCCAACATGGGTTCTTAGATCTGCTTTTCTAAAGGAAAGCAACTCAGAATGGGTTAACAATCTTACTTTAGTCAATCAAACATATCATTTACCTAGTTGAGGGGAAAAAGGGCAACACCCCGAACTTCAGAGAATGCAAACAAGTTACAAGCAGACAACAAAACCATCAGCAGACAGGCTTCCAACTGTCTGACCATTACAAACATACTTAGTTACTAGAGAGGGAAGCACCAATATATGGGTTTTCAAAGCCAGGGGGCTCAATGGCTGCCCAGAGTCTCGTCTGGTCAAATCACATAACTCTTCTCAAAGTGAGCCCCAAAACAAAACCACATCAGGGTATATATAGCCTTCTGGATCAGAGAATGTCACAGCCCTCTTGACCCACTGCCCAATCAGAAAGCAACAAGGTGTGGGCATTCCTGAAAAACAAGCCTCCCGCCACAGGCTCCCAGTGACCACATTCAGCCTTTTAGGGGGCAGAGTATATTTTCAAATAAAGGAAGGTTCTCAGAGTCACTTAAGCCTATGAAAGGGCCTAGGGGCAGGGAAGATCTTAGATTGCCATTCCTATAACATCAACCACAATCCCACACTTACACTTTTTGACTCAGACATAATGATGTTATCTTGGTCCTCTTCAAGCACAAAGGACAAAACCAACTTGTTAGGATGGAAAAAAAGATAATTTTTTATGTAATCATGAACCTACTGTGTAGAGGTTTAAAAAAGCATATATATCAATTTTAACAAGCAATACAAACACAAAACAGAGTTTTAAGTGCCATAAAATGTTACAAAATGTTAGAATTTTAAGGAGAGAAGTAGTTTTCTGCTAGGAGAAATCATGGAAGATTTTCTTGAGGAAGTAGCTTTTGAGTTAGTTCATGAAGGATAGGTAGAATTGTCAGTAGGTTAGCATGGACGGGGAGGAAGGGAGGGCACTTACATGGTAAAGGAATAAGCATGAACAAAGATGTGGAACTGGGAAAATAAAAGATATTTCAGGGAATAGTCAATTAGTCCATTTTAGCTGGATCATACAGTATGAAGACAATGGAGAGTCATTGAAGATTTTTGAACAGAAGGAAGCATGTTAAAGTGGAAAGTTTTGGATTCCCAGAGGAACTGGGTTCCAATTATGACTGTACCTCAGGCAACTCTCTAAGACTGTCAGTTTTAGAGCATTTGCACAGCTGCATTGGCATATATTGAGCTTCCTCACCCCAAGTTCCCTGTATCAGTGAAATCACAGGTCAATACAAAAAACTGGAAGAATGGTTGCCCTGACAAGCTATATCTGAAATTAGGTATGATCTCAAATATCAGATTGTTTAGGATTTTATCCCAGACATACTTTTGTCCTGTTTCTTAAATATTTTTAAATCAACCAGAGTTAGGATCAGGCTTTGAGCCTGCTCCTGTGGAAGTCCCATTTAATTCTTTCAATTGTATGATGATTAAATTCTTACTATTAGTATTGTTTGACCCACCTTTTTACAGTTCAATCCTAAAGTTTCTCTAAGTCAAAATATTTGTTTCTGATTGTTTAACCAAGCTTGTCATTTCTTTGTAGAAAGAGATTAGATTGCTTTGATAGGATTTGTTTCACATAGTATTGATTTTTGTCTAGTTGCAAGCATCTCTTTCCTAGCATATGAAAGTTTCTTTTGAGGGGGATGGGGGGTGGAAGGCAGGGCAGTTGGGGTCAAGTGACTTGCTCAAGATCACATGGCTATTTTTTTGTGTTAAGGGTCTGAGGCTGGATTAAGTTTTGACATATTACTACATATTTTTCAAGATGTCTAATAAGTCTTAAATATAGGTATGTCTATTATTATATATATTATATAATATGTCTGGTATTCCATTTGTCCTCTAATTCTTGAAAATCATTGCTTGTGACTTTTTAAAGACAGACTCAAATACCTTTTATTGTTGTTGTTCAGTTGTTTCAGTCATGTCCAACTCTTTGTGACACCATTTGTTTTTTTTTTTAGAGATATTGGAGTAGAGTATCTCTACAGTATCTTAGTAGAGATACTGAATGAGGAAACTGATACAAACAGGATTAAGTGACTTGCCCAGGGTCTAAGCTAGTAAGGACCCAGGCTGGGCTAGTAAGTATCTTAAGATCAGATTTAAATTCAAGAAGACATCCTCCTGACTCCAGGCTCAGCATTCTATCCATTGCAACACCTAGTTGCCTTTAGGATTCAAATTGCTAGTAGGATATAGGTTTGAGCATTTTAAAGTAATCTTGTCTTTATCTATTTAAGGGTTACTTCCTGTTTTTTTATTCCAGGTGTTGATTTTTGTTGTCCATAGAGCTTTTTGGAACCAAGAATTGTCTGACATTGAAGGTAGTGCTCTCTCACATATACTTTAATGCAGTAACAAAACCTATATGAAAACATTTTTTTTCCAAATAGTATTCTTTGTGTATGAACCATGATTTTGTGCAACATTTTGCTTCTAGCAGCACTTTCCCCTCAAATATCTTTACTACAGAATGTTAGAGTGGGAGGAACTTTGGAGCTTAACTAGTCTAACTCTCTTTCATTTCACAGATAGGGAAACAGACCTAGAGAGGTCAGGTAACGGTTTGTTTATAATCAACTTAGCTGAGAAGTAGAACTGGAACTCCAGCCTCTACATAGTCTTGTAACACGTTCCTCAACTAAATTAGTGAGGTGATAAAACACTTAAGACCCTCATCTGCTGAAACACAGTATTCACCAAGAAGACTGTTTAGTCCTAACTTTGATTTTCCATTATTGTAAGGTAGCTTCAGTGATTTAATTCTCCCTTGAACTACACAGCATCCACCTTCTAGATCTCAATTTCTTGGGCTTACCCCTAAGTTATTTCTGGAGTCCTTTAGAGCAAATAAAATCAGACTTTCTCCTAGGCCACCTTTGGATTGGAGGATATCCCTTGCATCCCTTCCAAGTTGGATTCGATTGATAGTCTCAGGAGGAATCAGATTGGTGTCTAGAGATGAGGAAGCAATGTCTTTGTAATATATGTATTTCTTTATTTTTCCTTATAGTAGAGTTGATTCTGTATCACAGCAGGCTTAGTGTTTTTTTATGGGGTTTTGAAGGTGAAAGGCTAGAATGTTAGGTTCAAACTTTTTAACTTAGGTTTTCACCTGAGTTCTTGCTTCTGTTATCTTATTGTCTCTGCTGTTTATTATTTTTGATTGCTGAATTATGCATCTATTTCACAAGCTGGAAATCAAAAAAGAGAAAAAAGATTTGGAGATTATTATGGACTTTCAAAATCTTTTGTCTCCCAGACTTCTTTCCCTTGATCAAATATTATTAAGTGTCTGCTGTGTACTGTTGGTGATAGAATAAAAATTTAAGACAGGGACTAGGGTGGAAGACAAGAGGGCATTTAATAAATGGAAGATATTTCTTTAAATACAGTTCAAAAAAACTTATATGCATTTATGCGTAATATTGCTTATAGTAGTGTTTAGCTGAGGTCGATTTTGATTTGGAAGAACTTTGAGGTGTCCAGTAAGAGAATTGACCACCTTGTTTAATAATAGAACATCCCATCACAGCAGGTATTTAAGCAGAGGCTTGGATGATCACCAGATGGTGTTCTTCATGTAGGGATTGAACTAGCTGTTCTCTAAAGTTCCCTTCTAACTATATGTTTTCTAACTTTATTTCAGCAAACATTTATCAGGCGCATATTATGTTCAGAACACTCTGTAAAGTATGCTGAGAGAAAAATAAAGGTTACGATGTTTTCTATAACATAAAAGAAAGACTTATCTCGTAAAGGAGTTGTCACTTACATGAATGTCTGTGATAAAATTGGAAGATAATACATAGGAGTAGAATAAGTCATTTCCCACTGTGGGAGATCAGGAAGGCTTCTTGAATATGCAGCATTTAGGCTGTGTTGAAGGATCGTTATGATTTCAGTGCAGAACAGGTGTGAAGACTATTGTAAGCAAAAACGTAGAGATGATAAAGCTTCTTTATATGGCAAATGACATAGTCCAATTTGGTTGAATTCTTAAGTAAAAAGGGGAATGTTGTGAGAGAATGCTAGAAAGGAACAATGATATTAGGTAATGGAGGACTGTGAATGCTAGGCCAAAGCTTTTGGAATTTCTTCTGTAGGCAATAGGGAACTATTGAAATCTTTTGAGAAGAGAAGTGATATGACTAGATCTGTGCATAAAAATTTAGGATAGGCCTTATATAGCAGGTACCTTGAAGGCAGGCAGAGAGGCCAGTTAGGAGGCTATTTATATGGTCTAGGTGAAAAATAATGAGGGCCTGAACAAGAGTGGTGGTATGAAAATAAATGGAAAGAAAGGGAAGGGATTTTAGAGTGGGATCCGTAGGGTGTAGGAATTTTTTAGATGTGGAAAGGAGTAAAATTTAAATAAATTGGATTCAGTTTATTTTAAAAAGGACATTTTGTTGTTGACTTTTTTAAACCCTTCTGTCTCTCTAGCCTTGGCTCATACTAGATTGATCCTTCCCTTGTGACAAATAAAAACATTTAACCAAAACATCTGAAAGTCAAGTCAGCTAGAATGTATTATATACCTACTATATACTAGGTACTGTGTTGAGTTTTAGAGATATAAGGAGGTAAAAACAGTCCCTGCTCTCAAAAAGTTTGTAATCAAGTGGGGGGGGGGAGGGGCGGGAGACAACATAGAGACAAAATATATACAGGATAAATTGGAGATAATCTCAGGAGAAGACATTAATATTAAAGAGGACTAAGAAAGACTTCTTAGAAAAGGTAGCTTTTATCTGGGACTTGAAGAAAGCCAGGGAAGACAGGTAGTAGAGATTGAAGGAGAGAGTTCAACGCATGGGGAACAGCCAGTGAAAATGCATGGAGTCTGAAGGTGTCTTGTACAAAGAACAGCCAGGAGGCCAAAGTCACAGGATTGAAGAGTGGGGGAGTAAGGTATAGGAGACTGTGTGTGCGTGCATGTGTGTGTGTGTGTGTGTGTGTGTGTGTGTGTGTGTGTGTAGTTTATTGAGAAGGGGAGCAACATGGTCGGTCACACCTGTACCTTTAAGGTAGAAGATCATTTTGATAACTGAGTGAAGGTTGTAGTTGGGAGAGATTTGAAGCAGGGATATCAACTAGAAGGTTATTACAATAATTTAGGAGTGACAGAATCCCTAGGACTTGGCAACAGATTGTATATGTGAAGTGAGAGAGTAAAGAGTCAAGGATGACTCACTTGTCCCTCAGGTTGTAAGCCTGAGTGACTGGCAGGAATATGACTCTCTTGACAGTAATAGGGAAGTTAGAAAGGAGGGAGGGTTTGGGGAAAAAGAATAGGAAACAGGTTTTGAACTTGATAAGTTTAAGATGTCTATGCATCATGAGTTTTAAAAGTCTGATGCCTAGTTGGAGATACTAGACTAAAGCTCAAGATACAGGTTGACTGGATAATTATATCTAAGAATCATTTGCATAAAGATTATAATTGAATTCATGGGAACTGATGAGATCAAATGAAGTAGTATAGTGGGAAAAGAGTGTCCATGTAGAAGACATGTAGGAGAACAGGAGAGAGCAGTCAGGAAAACTTATGGTGGGAGAATATCCAAGAGAGGAAAATAGGCAGTGTCAGAAGCTGCAGAGAAGTCAAGAAGGATTAGGAATGAGAAAAGAACAGTATCTTGGTAATTAGAGATCATTGATAATTCTGGAGAAATTTCAGGTGAGTGTTGAAATTAGAAACCAGATTGCAGAGACTGAAGAACTTTTTTTTTTTTTTTGCCTTTTTGGAGGGCAGTTGGGGTTAAGTGACTTGCCCAAGGTCACATGGCTTGTTAGCTGTCTGAGGCTGGATTTGAACTCAGGTCCTCCTGACTCCAAGGCTGGTGCTCTATTTATTGCGCCACCTAGCTGCCCCTCTTTTTTTTTTTTAAAGGAGCATAGCCATACAGAGGAGAGATATAGGACAAGAGCAGGGGTAGGGGTGGGGTAATGTGCCAAGTGAGGGTTTTCTCTGAGAATGGGGGAGTCTCAGGTATATTTATAGGTAGTAGAGAAATAGCCAGTGGACAGGGAAAGACAGAATATGAAAAAAATAATGGGGTTGATAAAGGGGGCAGTCAACTAGAAAAGACCAGATGGCAGAGGAGTTTTCAGTATAATTGACTGGAGAAAACTGTGCAAATCCAGAAAGAAGCATTTGGAATATATACCCAAATAATAAACACTTATTTATTAAGTGCATATTATATATCAGACACTGTCCTAGGCATTGGAAAGATGAAGACAAAAATGAAACCATTTCTGCCTTTGTTTACATTACATTCTGTAGGAGGAGACAACATGTAGAATATGGACACATGTTATGTGTCTAAGTGTTATGTATGAAATAAAAATGTACAAAGCTCTTCCAAAATCTTACAGCTTAAATTATATGGAATAAAAAGTTCAGAGGAAAGGGAGGTCAGTTAGGTAGAATAGACTGGGAAGACTTCATGAAGGAGATGGGAATTTAATTGGGTAGGATATAGGTGGAGTGATCATAGGATAAAGAAAAGAGAGGAGAGTCAAGATGGCGGAATAGAAACAGGACTTCCGCAGGGCTCCGACTCTCACCTCCTCCAATTCATGTAAAAGGGGACTCTGAACAAACTTTGGTGCTACAGAACCCACAAAATGACACAGAGAAGCTAACCTCCCACTGAGGACAGCCCAGCAGGCCAGCAGGAAGCAGCCAGCACAACGCTCTGGGAGCTGACCCTGGCCAATACGAGCCAGAGCCCCAGGGCGAACCTGACCAACCACTGGCTGGAGGGACTCCAGAGCACCAGCAGCTGTGGCGGTTTCCAGAATTATCAACACATAGATGCTAAGGACAAAGTAAGAGGTCAGCGCAATGTGGAATTTGGGATCCAGTAGTTGGCAGTGTGTCAGCCTTTATCCCCTGGAGGGAGAAGCTGCTGAGAGCTGTGGCACAGCCTCCCCCACATGGCAGCTTCAGCTCCTGGCCTGCAGACTGTAGGGGGACCAAGCACCAGGCTGAGGGGTAATCACTCTTGCTTTAACCTGCTAGGACCTGGATTGTGGTCTAGGGTGGAGGTTCTGGGGTGTGTGACCAGATTGCCAGGGCGTGTGGAGGCTTCAGAGAGGGCACCCAACTAATACCTCCGGCAGCTGAGAGAACCCCAGCGTTTGGGATGGAAGCTCCCCTGTCTGGTAACAGAGTCCTACTGTGGCAAAAAACCCAAAAGTCAAGTAATTGAGTGGCAACATGACCAGGCAAAGGAAGCAAAGATAACAGAAGAATCCAACATTAGACTCCTATTTTGGGGACAAAAAGGATGAAAGCATGGAACAGGAGGAAGACAGTGAAGTCAGAACTCCTGCACTAAAAGCTTCAAAGGAAAATACGAGCTGGTTACAGGTCATAGAGGACCTTAAGAAGCAGGTAAGAGAAATGGAGGAAAAATTGGGAAGAGAAATGAGAATGTTGCAAGAAAATTATGAAATGAGAGTCAACAGCCAGACTGAGAAAAATCACACCTTAAAAAATAGACTAACTCAAATGGCAAAAAGAGGCTCAAAAAGGCAATGAGGAGAAGAATGCCTTAAAAAGTCGAATTTGCCAGATGGAAAAAGAATCTCAAAAGCTCACTGAGGAGAATCATTCCTTCAGAATTATATTGGAACAAATGGAAACTAGTGACTTAACGAGAAATCAAGATGCTGTTAAACAGATCCAAACAAATGAAAGAATAGAAGGTAATGTGAAATATCTAATTGGAAAAACCACTGACCTGGAAAATAGATCCAGGAGAGATAATTTAAAAATTATTGGACTACCTGAAAACCATGATCAAAGAAAGAAACTAGAAATCGTCCTCCAAGAAATTTTCAAGGAAAACTTCCCTGAGGTTTTAGAACCAGAGGGCAAAATAGAGGTTGAAAGAATCCACCAATCACCTCCTGAAAAAAGTTCCCCAAAAGAAAACTCCTACGAATATTATAGCCAGGTTCAGAAATTCCAGATCAAGGAGAGAATATTACAAGTAGCCAGGAAGAAATAATTTGAATATTGTGGAAACACAATCACGATAACCCAGGATCGAGCAGCTTCTACACTGAGGGATGGAAGGGCTTGGAATGTGATATTCCAGAGGTCAAAGGAGCTGGGATTAAAACCAAGAATCACCTACCCAGCAAAACTGAGTATCATGTTTCAGGGGAAAATATGGTCATTCAGTGGAATAGAGGACTTTCAAGCATTCTTGATTTAAAAAAAAACAGAGTTGAAAAGAAAATTTGACATTCAGATACAAGAAGCAAGAGAAGCATGAGAAGGTAAACAGGGAAAAGAAATCATAAGGAACTTATCAAAGTTGAACTATCAACATTCCTACATGGAAAAACGATAATTGTAACCGATGAAAATTTCTTAGTATGAAAATAGTTGAAGGGAATAGAAATACATATATGCATATATCTATATTGGAGGATATATGGGCATATGGATACATATGTGAATGTGTGTATATATGTGTACAGGTATACATAGAGGGCACAGGACCAATGTACTAGGAAGGGATGATGCTTAAAAGGTGAAATTAAGAGGTGAGAGAGGAATATAATGAGAGGAGATGGGGAGAGACAAAATGGGGTAAACTATCTCATATAGAAGAGGCAAGGGAAAATGGTTACAATGGAGGGGAAGAACAGGAAGGCAAAAGGGAATGGGTCAATCTTATTCTCATTGAATTTGGCTTGGGGAGGGAATGACACACACACTAAATAGGGTATCTCACCCTACAGGAGAGTAGGGTGGGAAGGGAATGATAGGAGGGATGATGGAAGGAAGGGCAGGCCAGGGGGGGAGAGAAGTTGGAAGCACCCACTTTTGAAAAGGTACAGGATCAAAGCAGAGAATAGAACAAGTGGGAGGTGGGATAGGAGGGAGGGAAATATAGTCAGTCTTTTACAATATATCTACTATGTTAATGTTTTGCATCAGCCACACATATACAACCTATACTGAACTGCTTGTCTTCCCAGTAAGGGTGCGTGACAAGGGAGGAATGGAATGAATCTGGAATTCAAAGTTTTAAAATCAAATGTTTAAAATTATATATTTATACTATCATTAATACTATTTTACATGTAATTGGGAAATAAGATATACAGGCATAGAGATCCACCATGCCCTATGGAAAAGTCGAAGTGGGTATGGGAGAAGATATAGGAGAGAGCAGATTAGAGGAGGGCATATCCTGTGGGACTGCCATTTTGGTGTGGTGGGTAGGGCAAAAATGGGGAGAAAATTTGTAACTCAAAATCTGGCGGAAATGAATGCTGTAAATCAGAAGTTAATAAAACATTTGGAAACAAAAAAAAGAAAAGAGGGAAGGAAATGTTTAGAGATGGGTATAGGATGTTTATGAGACTGACACATTAAGTGCTGGCAAATAATTGGGAGTAAAGTAATAGCCTTTTAGAAGAGATGATAGAAATCAGTCACTAGTTGATGTTCCCCATTACATAGGTGAGGAGGACACTGACTTTGAGGAGCTAAAATGACTTTCTCAATCAAGAAGCATTTATTTAAAAAAAAATTTATTAATATCTTTTGTTTTTATATTACCTAGGTTTCCCATTGCAAAAAAAAAATGATACTGTAGTAGTTTAGGTAAGAAGTGATAAGAGTCTGCACTAGGGTCGTAGTTGTCTCAGTGACAAGAAGGGACATATATGTATGAGATACTATGAAAATAAAACTATCCAAGATTTTTTCCTTTGCTTTTTGGAAGGGCAGTTGAGGTTAAGTGACTTGCCCAAGGTCATACGGCTAGTTTTGTGTGTGTGTGTGTTAAGTGTCTGAGATTGGATTTGAACTTGGGTCCTCCTGACTCCAGGGCCGATGCTGTATTCACTGCTCCACCTAGCCGTCCCTGAACTATCCAAGATTTGACAATGAATTGAATGTATGGTGATAGACTGAGTGAGGTAGAGAAGGTAAGCATGATATGGAGGTTGCGAGACAGTGACTTGCAAGGATGTTGGTACCTTCTACAGTAAAAAGTAGGCAGGAAAGAAGGTTTTAGGTAAAAAGATGAGTTACGTTTTGGACGTGTTGGGTTTGAGATACCTGTAGTATAGGTAGTTGATAGTAGAGTCCAAAGACTACAAACCTAGATCTTCTGCGTCTGGTATTAGAGTAGTAGGGAATAAAATTGGATAGATAAGCTAGTTCAGATTTGTAGATGGCCTTTGAAAATCAAGCAGATGCATTTAGATTTGTTATAGTTATAGGTATAAGACTGTTGAAAAGGTATGCCAGTGATGCAAAGGAATTAAACTATTCTTTTTCAGGCCATAAATCCCTTAACCCCACGATAAAGGCCGAACTTATAAATATAAAGTGGATGAGGTTAATGAAAAGTCTTTCTGTTCAAATTCTACTTTTATTGAATTCTTTTCCCCCCAAGACTTCCAGCCTGTTTCTAGACTGGTGTTTAAGGCTCTCTACAATATGATTTGAAGACCTCTATTCTATAGCCTTATTTTCCATTGAACCTCTTTATATATTACATCCAATCAGACTGGACTAACTTCTATGAACATATTTCGCATTTTTTGATTTTGTACTTTGCACTATCTCCTCCTATAAGTCTCTTAACCATCTCATTATTATTCCTACCTTATATATCAAAGAACATTTCCATATACACAACAGAACACAAAAAAGGATTCTGTATGAAACTAGAATTTCCATTTCAAACCACTTTGAAAAATATGTAAAAAATTCTACACATTACTTACAAAACTGTCTTGTCTGTCTATGCTTTCTTCTGACCTTCCTTCTGTTCACTTCTTCAGATTTTGAAAAATGTCACAGTAATCCTCTTTAAAAAGAAAAATGGCATCACTGTTGCTAATATCTCTCCCTTGCTTATCCTTCCTTTTACCCCAATTGGCCATGTCCAGAAATGTATGTTTCCTTCCACAACTTGTGTCTGTCACCTCTATGTAGGAGGTCGATAACATGCTTGATCGTTAAAGGTTTTCTGGAGACATGGTTGGTCATTACTTTGATCAGAGTCCCTAAGTTTTCCAGAGTTGTTTTTCTTTATGGTGTTGTTCTTTATAAATTTTTCTCCTGGTTCTTCTCATCTTACTCTGCATTTGTTCCTACTACACAGGATTCTCTGAGAATTATCTCTTACATTATTTCTTATAGTGCAATAATATTCTGTCACATAAGGTGTCCCCCTTAGATTATAGCTCCATCTCCTCTTCCCCCTCATAACCCCCCTTTTAAAATAAGGAAATTTGTTTTGCTTGTGATTATGCTGTCCTTGGTCTTTGTTGTTGTTGGGCATAGGTGGCTCATTGAGTAGAACTCTGGGCCTTGAGTCAGGAAAATCTGAGTTCAAATACAGCATCAGACTCTTACTAGCTGTGTGACCCTAGGGAAGATACTTAATCCTGTTTGCCTCCATTTCCTCACCTGTAAAATGAGCTGGAGATGGAAATTGTAAACTACAGTATCTTTGCCCAGAAAATCCTAAATGGGATCTCAAAGAGTTGGACTTACTGAAACAACCAAAAAACAACAATGCTGTAGCTGAGTATTATACTCTTAACACCATCTTCTTCTCCCTTCATCCCCCCACCATCCTTGTCTACTTCCCCCTTGTGTTTGATGTATTTCTACCCAAAACATATGTATGTGTGTTTGGTTGAACCCTCCTTTGTCTCTTTCACCTCTTCCTTCATATTTGTTTATTCTTGTTCTCAGGCACTCCATTTATGAGACATAGCAGGTCCACTCACTTCTTCCTCTTTCTATACTAGTATTTCTATTTCTGCTTTTACTCACTCTTTTTTTCTTTTTCAGAACCCTCATAAAAGAACCGGTCCTACCCTTCAGGACCTCTTGTTTTTCTTAACTCCTTTAGTGCCAGATTTTCAAGACGTTAAGGTTCTAAAATTCTTTTTTTCCTGATTAGAATGTTAGTACTATATTATCATCACACATCTTCCAATTGCTTTAGTAAGTTTACCTTTCTAGGCTTTGCTGGATTGTTGTATTTATTTTTCAAAGTTCCTGCTCAGCTTTGGCATTTTCATCACAAGTACTTGAAAGTCTACTTCCATTATAGATCTATTTTCCTCCTATAGGATTGTACTCAGCCTTGCAGGATATGTTATTATTGGTTAGAATGTTTTATTCCCAGATCACCTCTTGTTTTTAATAGCAACTGTCAAGTCTTGTGTGATTATGACTGTAGTTCCTTGGTTCCTGATTCTTTATGAATGCTTGCAGTACTTTTTCTTTGATGTAGTAACTAGATTTTGGATAAAATTCCAGGGATTTTTCCCAATTGAGTTTCCTTTTGGCAAGTGATGAATAGATTCTCTCTTTGTTCTGCTCTCTGATTATAATACACCTGGGCAATTTTCAACTATGTTCTTGACTGGGGCTGAGTTTGTGAACACCTCTGTGGTTCTGTGTTTACTGAACTTGTTTGCATTTCTGGACACTGAGTCCATGACCCATTCTTGTTCCACAGTTCCTGCTCTGGTCACTTGCACTTGATTGTAGGTTGAATTTGTGATCTTGGACTGGAAAGATGACTCACTGTAGTTTTTCATTCAATTTTCCTAATCACTACTTGGGTTGTTGTTTTTCTTAGATTGTTGTTGGTATTGGGAGAATTGTGAGAGTAGCTGGCCATATTGTTTCCCACTATTCTGTCATCTTGGCTGGTCTTAATTTCTGGGGTGGAAGAAGTCACTCATGCTTTCTCATTAGATTTCTTGATCATTATTTATACTGGTGGGAACTAGAGGGTTATCCTAGAATAGGTGTGTGAGATCTAAAAAACAGTCTTCTAGTTCACTTCACCAAGTTAGCTACAGTAGAAATGAATTTTTTGGACTGAGTAACTAGACTATCCACTAAGATGTGAATTGGTTACAGTCTGCATTGGTGAAGGGAATACCCACACTGATGACCAGGGATAGAGTGCCACCTAAAATGAGCCATTAAAAATATTCATCTGGAGTCATAGGCAGTCAAACCAATAAGTGTTTATTAAGTGCTTACTATTTACCATGTACTGTGCTTAACATAGGTTATTAATCTGGAGCCCATTAACTTAAAAATATAATTTTTGCTAACTATAGTTCATTATAATTGATTTCCTTTGTAATATGTGTTTTATGTATGTAAAAATATTTTCTCAAGACAGGGTCCATAGGCTTCATTAGATTGCCAAAGGAGGAGTACATGATAATATGACAATAATATCAAGTACTGAGATATTATATCTAGCACTTTATATAAAGTACTTAATATATGTAACTTCAAGAACTCTTGGTGTAGAGTCTTAGCATCCTGAACATAAGATGGTTTTTAAATTAAAAGGAAGGAAGGTGAACATTGCTCACATAATGCTGCCAAACCTCATGCCATAGAGAGTAGCAGGTAAAACTTAAGAAGAATAACAAAACAGAAGGCTAGTGAGCACCATTTAAATGAGAGCCAACAGTTAAAACCCATGGCTTCTATATACACTTGCATAAAGTACTGGAAATAAATAGAGAACCTAGTGCAGTAGGGCAAATTTGACTTCATAGCTATCACTGATGTTTGGTGACTTGGGACTCCTGACTGGAATATGATTGAAGATAAAATGTATTCAAAAGAAATAAAATAAATAAAAGGGACAGTGGAGTAGCAGTGAACATTAAGATGTATTCAGTGAAGGAAATCCAGAAACTTAAAGAGGATGACAGGGAAGATGTTGAAAGGGAAGCCTTTTTGGATGAGGATGAAAGGATGCAGAAGCAATACTGTTGTGGAAGTATGTTATCTATAAACCTTCTGGACAGAAAGAAGAAATGAATTTGGGAAATGTGACAAACCTGATAAAGATATAGTAATATTCTAGAAAGTCAACTTCCTAGACATCTGCTGGTGTATTTTGTGCTCTGCCAAAAGTAGAATAGCTAATAAATTTGTGATTTGTCTTAATGAGAATTTTGTCCTTCAGAAGGTAGAAGGGGGAGGTGATCAGGGGTACTGTTACTATTGATCTTATTTTGATGAACAAGGAATGATTGGTTGTAAAGTAGAAATGACAGGAACCTTGGAAGCAATTGACCAGTCTGTTATGTGGATTGAGGTAGAGGTAGGGAAAGCCAGGAATGGTATGACAAATTTTTGAAGAGTAGATCCAATTTTCAAAAGAAGATAGAGTCTAAAAACTATAGAGAATACATAAGATCTAATGAACTAAAATTCTGTAGGGACAATCAACTTAAGAGGATTGCCTCTCAGTAATTAGATTCTAAATAAATAGGTGATTTTGATGAAGTTGTGGGAGTGGGGGGTGTTAGGGACATATGAGAGATGAATTTGATGTGGGCTAGAAGTGCAAGGAAGAGGAGTCGCCATGGTTTCCTGCTTGAACAAAGCTGCTGCTTGACTCCCAGAAAGAGCTGTCCTTAGTCACTTCTCTACTTTAACCTTCACTCTTCCATCACTCTTCCATCCTTCTATTAGGACAGCAGTTGTCAGCCCCATCCACGCCTTGCATCCACCATGATGATCTTGTTGTCTTTCACAGGTGTTGGTGAACTCAACCAGTGCTCACAGGCCATGATCAATCTCTGCATTTTATCCCTCCTACTTTTTCATGACTTAATACTTCAGATGGGATGTGACGTTGAAAAATTTTGTCATATATTTTTTACACCATCCCCTTTAGAGGGAATATGCTGAGAGAAACTTTTGAAACTTTAGAACCAGCAAGGTGACTGAATTTTCCTTTTAAGGCATAAAGAAGCCAGACCAAATGCAATGGAGTATGCACTGAACTTGTTAAAAATGTCAAATCAGTCATTAATGGAATTGTAGAAGCTAGCACCTGGCAAAAAAAAAATGACCTCCCATTTACATGATTTCATTGAAACTCACTACTTGGATGAAAATCTATCAGAGAACTGGGTGATCCGGAGAACTGGGTGATGTAACCAACCTGCACAAAATAGGTAACCCCAGTTCTGGCATGATGGAATATCTTTTTGACAAACAACAATCTCAGCCTTAAACCTGCTTTCCCCAGCAACTGTGGGTATGACTCCTTCGTGTCTTTCATTGCATGTGTATTTTATTTGATGTTTTTATAATCTCTGCCAAAAATACCATCATTTACATCCTGATTAAAAAAAACTGATTGAGCTTTATAGAAAACTTTTTGATTGACCAGCAGAGACTTTGAAAAGTCAAATATAGAAGATAGGAGCCAGAGCAAGTATCTGGGAATGCGTGCAGAAGAATCCTTCTGCAAAGATACTGTCAATATTGTTAAAGCTCAGAATGGGTTAAGATTGGTGATGGGAGTACTAAGGACCACACCAAAAAAATAATTTGTTTTTAAGCTGTTTGAGGGCAAGATAAGGATGAAAGAAAGAAATAAGTGCTGTTTTTTATGGATTTGACAGTAATGAATGATGGTAAGAAGATTAAACTACCAAATTCTTATTTTTCCTTGAGAGTATGATCTTTGGGACTGAGAAGATAAAAATGGTTAGTGGGGAATAGAAATTCAAGATAAATAGGATAGAGAGCCTGTCTCTTTGCTTTTTAAATGAATTTAGCTCCCATGCCCGAATGAATGACATCCCGAAGTGCTAAAAGAACTGGTAAATGTTATTGTTGAACTAATGTTAGCCTTTTTGAAATTTCTTGAATAGGACTGAAGGAAGAACAATTATATCCAATTTTCAAAAAATGATAGAGTCTAAAAACTTTTGAACGTTTCCTGGCAGAATTCTAGAACATGTTTTTAAAGGATAATTTGTGATAATTTAGAAAGGGAAACAGTGACAACCGAAAGTCAGTACAACTACATCAAGAACAGGTCATTTCAGACTAACCTCACTTTCTTTTCTGGCAGGGTGACTGGATTACATTTGTTCATAGATGAGGGTTTAGGTGAAAAAGGAAGGACAGAGAAGAAAAGACTGAAGAGGTAGATAAGACTGGATAATACAATACAGTACCCACTTATTAAGGGCTTTCTATGTGTCTGGCACTGTGCTGGATGTTGAGGATACAAATAAAAAGACAATCCATGCCCTCACAAGGAGCTTACAGTCTAATGAAGGGAAATAGGAAAGCATTCCAAAGGAAGCCGAAAAGTAGGAAGTGTTGAAGAAGATATCTGGCTGGAGGCATGTTGCTGGAATTGAATTCTAGGAATACAGCTGGTGGGAAATGGTTGGACTCTGAGTTCTCTTTAAATAGAGGCTTTGAGAGCAGTCTTCCAGGCAGAGGGACAGAGGCTACTGAGGAGTACTGATAAGGTGTGTACAAAAACTGATAGGATTCCTAGTGATGAGTTTTTCTTGGGAGTATTATGATAGCATCCTAGGAGTATAATGAAAAGAAGAGAGAGAGGGAGAGGACAGAAGCTTTTAGGACATAATGTGGTCAAATGAAGGAGGCAGCTAGGTGGCTAGAGCACTGGGCCTGGAGTCAGGAAGACCTGAATTCAAATGTGGCCTTAGATGCTTACTAACTGTATGACCCTGGGGAAGTCATTTAACTTTTGTTTGCCTGGAGAAGAAAATGACAAACTGCTCCAGTATCCTTGCCAAGAAAACCCCATGGACATTGTTGGTGTGCTGTGGTCTATAGGGTCACTAACTAAACAAAAAGAGCACTTTGGTAGTGGGGGAAGGCAGCTAGGTGACCCAGTGGATAAGAACTCTGGGCCTGGAATCAGGAAGACCTGAGTTCAAATCTAGCATTAACTCTTACTAACTGTATGATCCTGGGCAGGTCACTTAGCCCTGTTTGCCTCAGTTTCCTCTGTAGAGTGAGCTGAAGAAGGGTATGGCACACCACTCCAGTATCTTTGCCAAGAAAACCCTAAATGGGGTCACAAAGAGTTGGACATGACTGAAATGAGAGAACAACAGAAGGTCATGTGATACATCATACATAAGCATGGCACCATAAATCTAGAGCAGAAGGGCTACATTTTTTTTTTGAGGGGAGAAAGCAGGGCAATTAGGGTTAAGTGACTTGCCCAAGGTCACATGGCTGGAGTTAAGTGTCTGAGGTTAGATTTGAACTTGGATCCTCCTGACTCTAAGGCCTATGCTCTATTCACTGTGCCACCTAGCTGTTCCAAAAGGGCTACTTTTTTAAAAATATATTTTATTTCCTCACCCAGTACATGTTAAAAGCAATTGTAATTTTTTTTTTAAGCTTTGAGTTCCAAATTCTTTCTTTCCCTCCCTGAGATAGTAAGCAATCTGATACAGGTTATCCATGTACAGTCATGTAAAACATTTCCATATTAGTCATTATGTACAAGAAGACTCGAACAAAAACAAAAAAAGTGAAAGAGAGCTTCAATCTGTATTCAAATATCAGTTCTATCACTGGAGGTGTATAGCATTTTTCATCATGAGTTCTTTGGGATTGTCTTGGATCATTGTATTGCTGAGAAAAGCTAAGTCAGTGTTCTTCATTGTACAATTTTGTGTTACTGTGTACAGTGCTTTTTTGGTTTTGCTCATTTCACTTTGCATCAGTTCATATAAGTCTTTTCAGGTCTTGATGTTTTACTAGCTGTGGGATCATAGGCAAGAAATTGAACCTAACAGTTGACAGAAGTGGGAAAGGGGCAGAGGTGCTAAACATTATAGTTTTTAGACTGTATAAAAACCTTAACTTGGTCATTGAAACTTGTTGAACAGCTAATGATTTAACATACTTTTTGAGGAACGGAATCATAAAAGTCTTTGTACTTTAAATATATGCTGCTCAGGATAGCAAATAAAGGCACTGCAGATTTGGGTTTATTATTTGTTTAAAGGCAGTATGAAAAAAATTCCTAAAAGATTTGATCATTTCATGTTGCAGTACTCAAATACTCAGGGTATTTGCAAAAAAAAAGATGCTCCTTGCAGCTTATAATCAGCATCTGTTGCAGATGAAGAAGCAGAGAAAGCCAATAAAGAACCTGATAAGACCCTTCCAAATTATATCAACATGTACCTTGAAATTCAGTGATTTCAATTCAAAGGTGGGATATGAGCAAGCATGGCAAAAATTTGTTAGTATATATTTTTCAAGAGGAAAGAGTGAGAGAGTCTAAACACCTATGGACTCCCTGGAAGTTTTACACCTTATATTATGAAAACTAACTTTGGAGAAAATTACTGAATGACAGTAGAAAAAAGCACTGAATATTATCAGAAGAATTATGGCAATCAAGGCAACATAGGCTTAGAATAAAAACTAATTTGTAGAATTGTGCAGGGAAAGGTGGTTCAAATGTTATGAGAAATTTTACCTTGTAAAACAGAAACAGTGGAGGAAAAACTAGTCTCTACAAAGTTTGGCAAGAAACCTATGTAAGCGAAATCATTATTACAGTATTTGAAGATCAAAATGAAAGGACAACCAATAGATTAAAAACAGAAAAAAAGTCAAGGGATTTTAATGGTAAGCTCTTTTCACTTCCAAGAAGAGTGGAGCTCCATCACGTTTGAACTCTTATTATCATAGTCCCAGACGTGTTTTTAAAAAGGAAGTATAAATGACATTGAAAAAGATAAATGTAGGAAAAACTCCTGGAATACACTGAGTATATAAAAATTATGTAAATAACATCAACACCTCTAATGAAGGTATTAAAGGATAATTTCTCAGACATACTGAAATAAGAGGAAGACACAGAAGTGTGGAAAAAATCTACCAAAAAAAAAAGCGACTAAGAGAACACCAGTAACTTTTAACCTGTGACTTTATTTCCCATCAATATAGAAATTAAGAATAATATGTGTTTTTGTGTGTGTATGATTAAACTATAGGGTGTCCAAGAAGTCTTAGTGCAGTTTCAAGATATTAATGCTCAAAAGTATATGAAGATTTTTGGGACTCCCTAGGAAGCATATTTGATAAGGGTTTTGGACAGACTTTTGCAAGTTGTATTTCATAATACATATTTCATATCCTTACCATCACACAATTTACCAAAAGATAGATTCTTGCTATACTGGTAGTTTGATTTAAAAACAACAACATTTATTTTGGTAGAACAAAATACTGCCTTAAAGTCTCTTCTACAGCAAGGTGTCTCCCATGCATATACCAGAATGACCTTTTGATCATTAATATAAAGTGAGGGATAAATCAGGGAGACAGAAATCTGCCAGACCTTCGCCACTCTTGTGTAAGAGTCCCAAATTGAAGGGAGGGATTCCATATAAATAACAAGGTTCTGCAGATCTTCCTGTTTCAAGAACACTGCTAATTGTGTTGAATTCAGAAACATTGCACGGTATCTTAAGTGAGATGACTGATAATTCAGAAGAGTTCTTCTGTGCACCAAGGACAAACCAAGTGGATGAAAAATGCTGGTTGTATAGACTATTGCAGATAACCTGTAGAACTCATCCAAGCATTCTGTGTGTTGTGGACAATGTGATGAACTGTAAGTTGGACCTTAAATGGATTAGAGGAGGAGTGTAGCTTGAATTGCCTTTGGGAAGTTTCAGGGTTACTTTAATGACTTCAGGTTGCTCCCCGAGGAAGGTCTTTTCTTTTAAACACCAATATTTTGCTGGTTGTGATATATGGTTGTAAATCATGGAATTCTCTCAGGAATTGAAGTTGAAGATTATGTAAAGGGCAGTTTGAAAGCTGCATGGTGTAAGCATAGGAGATTGCAACACATTGCAAACAAGTAATTATCAAGGAGAAGTAGCATGGATGAAAAGAGAAAATAGGCTGTCTACCTAGTAAGAGGGAGGCATAGCCTAAATGCTCTATTAGTATCTTCGTAATATCAAGAGAAATCAAAGATCTCTAGCACATTATATAGATCTTTTCTGATGAACTCATGGGAAGTCGTGGATGAGGTTCTAATAGAACGTGAAGGCATGTATGGATTGTGATCTGCGTTCCTGCAGGGAATTACTAGTGTCAGTGGAATGACAGGTCCATTCAAGCATTAGATTATAAACTCCTTAAACACTGAAGACTGTTTTTTCTTATTTGTATCCCTAAGAGCCTTGCAAAGTACTTGCATGTAGTCAGGGGTTAATATTTACTCAACTGAATTGAGTTGAAGGGGAACTGTAAAACAATGTTGGAAACATTTGGAGAAGATAATATAGTATAATTAAATGGTATGGACTTAGAATAAGAAACAGTAAAATGATAATGAATCACTGATTTGGAAGTGGCATAGAAATACAAGGATCTAGTTGCTGAGTTGGAAAAATAGATCAGGACATGAGAATGAAGTGTTGGTTTCATTGGAGAAAAGCCAGGTTTCAGTTAAGGTGAAACTTTAGAGGTGGGAAAAGATGATTTAGACATCACCCTAGAAGACAAACCTTGGAACTGTGGATGAAAGTTGGAGAGGGTTTTATTTCAAGTGGATGGTGTTTTGATGATGTCTTAAAAAAGGTTTTTAGTCATGGTAGGGATCACATTATATGATTTTCTAGCTCATAGATTTTGTGATCTTGGGAAGATCAAGGATGTTGAGAGATTTGCCTATAATGAAATAGCCCATAAAGTACACCTGTACATTCCTTGAGCCAGATTCCACATGAGAAGTGGCAGCAGCAGGCCATGAGTTGTTTTACCTCTAGCTTCTGGAGGTAAAGGTATTGAGGTGGTACCAGTTATCACCATCTCTCTTTCCTTGTTTGGCATATGCATTTACAGAGTTGGTTTAATTTACTCTACGGTTGGCTTTGACTACTTGATTTTCAAAAAAAATGAGGATTGGGATAGTGCTGATCTGAGTTATTGGCCAACTTCCTGCCCAACTCCACTGCCTCCCATCCCAGGAAATCAGGCTAAATCTGGACTAAGATCATTATTCAGTAAAGAAGTTCAAGGTTTCACTGAAAAGACCTGTACTGAATTATACTTAATGTCTTCAACATCAGTCCCAGTATTCTTAGGTCTTACGACAAGCATTTGGCTTCTCTGACACTTTCCTAGGAACTAGCTTTCGCTAGAACCAGGAGATCTTTCTTTTATGTTTGATAATATATCTTTATTTAGTACCAAATAGCAAAACACTCTGCTAGGCATTATAAGCCTAAATTGAGAGTAAGACCAAAAGAAAAAAGGTGGAGAGAGGGAGGGAGGAGAGAGAATGTATTTAGAGGTACCTCTGCAAATCTAGCTATTCCCACTTATTTTGAGTATATCTCTGTGTTGTCTTAGGCATATAACAAATTAAAGCTGATTATATAGAATTACCCTACAAATCCAGAAGCACCCAATAGGATTTAGATTCATTTGAAGAAACATACTTTAACATAGCTCTTAACCTAATTATTTAGATGTACAATCCTGCTGTGACAAGTAATTGAGGAGTTTGTTTCTGAAAAGATAATTTTGACTATTTTCACAGTTTCTGATCCATTTATTTCATTCTTTGAATATCATGGTTTTTAAAATTAAATATGTTATTTTATATAATTGACATAGCTTTCTTTTTTTAAATCTAGTTCTTGGGGGAGAAAAATTTTGTTATTTATTCTTTTATTTTGCTTTACTAGATTTTCTTTTAGCGTAGGATGGTCAATTCTAGGTAAACCCAATCTTGACATTTTTTTCTGGGAGTTTAGGCTTAAGTTATCTAATATCTTTTTATCAAAAATCAAAAAGCATTTATTTATTGAGAGCTTTCTAAATACCAGATGCTGTACTAGACACTGGGACCACAAAGACAAAAATAAGTCTTTACTTTCAAAGATTACAAATAGATTACATTCTATTAAGGAAAATAACAGGAGTACATATAAATATATACAAGATAGATATGGAGGAACTAGCAGCTGGGGGAATCAGGACAGACCTCGCAGTGGGCAGCATTTTAGCTGTACTTTGAAGGAGGCTCGTTCTAGGAGGGCAGTGGGGAGGAGAGAAGCATAGAGATGTTAGGGGCAAAGCCAAGATGGTAGAATAGCAGGAAGTACAGCTGTACTATATACTGCAGCTTCTCTACACAGATCTAGACAATGCACCAGACTGAGCCTGACTCTCGTAATCAAGAAAAATCAGACCAGTCATTTTTTATAATGGTCAATGCTTTGCATAAATATGTAGTACAAAATGGCAGAAGTATGCTTAAGGCCATTTCAGAAATTGTTGGAAATTCTACCCTAATCCCAAGTCAAAATTCATTTAATGATTTTTTTTTTTTTTTTTAGAAAATCCAAGTTTTAAATGCGTTGCTTGATAGCTTGTCAAATTCTTCTTGAACTTTTAATGGCAGGTGACTATTTCAATTGAGTATGGTTTATGAACCCAACTTAGGTTTTTATAGTCAAAATTTGAAGGGAAGTATTTCTGAAACTGTCAGAAATTAATCAGATGATCAATTATAGCTCTTATAGTTAAATCTTTGGAAAGTTTATTTTCAGTTATAAAATCATCTGTAGCTATAAACATTAAATTTTAATTTTGTTAAATTATTAAATATAAAATTTCTAAAGAACCATTTTCCACCCTGTTCTTCAATATGGTAACTTTTTAAGCAAAACTTTCAATTTTATCTTTTAACACAAACGTTACAATTTTTACCTTGAGGTGACATGTTTAAATCATTGTTTTTCAATAATTTCGTGACAACGGTTTTGAAAGTCATAAGTCATTATGAAAAAAATTAACAAAATCAGATTTCTGCTCTGTCAAAAATATATCTTCATCTTTCAGTTTCAGTAATCTATTTAAACCTCACTCACTCTCTTGAGAGCCACCTTACCTCTGCATGTAACTTTTGTAATGGAATCTCACGTCTTTCCAAAGGTTTGAAAACAAATGACTGTTAAGGGCATGACTTTTAATGAAGTTAATGATTTTGATAGTATCACGAAGCATAGTATCTAACTCTGGTGATTTCCTTTTGACTATGAGTGCCTCCCAGTGGATCATGCAGTGAGTAAAAGCAATATGTTCATTGCTACCAGCTTTAACTTTTGCTGCAAATCCAACATTCTTGCCCATTATTGCTCTAGCACTGGCTGTAGAGATTCCAATGCAGTTTTTGCATTGTAAACCTTCATTTGTGAAAAATTCATCGACTTTAAGATATGTTTTACCTTATTTGTATGCCCTTCCAAAGGGAGACAAAATAGTAATTCCTCATGTATGCTTCCTTCATAAACTTGCCTTACAATTGTGCCATGTTAGAAAACTCATTTGTTTCATCTAACTGAATTGAAAACTTTTGGCTGCCCTTAAACTTAGTGATAAGCTGCTGGAATTGGTCATTACTAATTTCAGAAATTCTTTTGAAAACAGTATCATTCAATTAAGGAATTTTACGAATTTCATCCCCATATTTTTTCCCATGAACCATTTTTGACATTTTAATAGCAGTAGGTAACACAAGATCTTGTCTAATTGCATAAGGCTTTTTCATTTTTGCAATTAAATAAGTTTCATAAGATGCAAGTAAATACTTTCCATTGAAAGTAACAAATTTCTCAAAACGTTTTTCTTTATTTGAATATTTTTAAAAGTCATTCAAAATATTCCTTTGGTTTATTGCAGTATGCTGCATGCTTGGTATTAAGGTGTCATTTTAGTTTGACTAGTTTTATGCTCTCTGCAAAACTTCATTACAATTTAAGAATAGAGGTTTTTTCCATACCATCATCATTATTAGAGGTAAATCCATATTGCAGAAATGATTCAACATATTTTCTTTTTCTTGTCAGTTTACAACCTGGTAGTGAAGACTCTGCTGCATTGTCATCAGTATTTTTTACCTCTTCTGTTTAAAATTTAGCCACTTATCCATAACTGAAAAAATATTTTTGTCCTAAAATATGAATAAATATTGCTAATGATTTCTCATATAAATACTAACTTTAGTTTATGAAATTATATTTGTGCTTAATTTTAAAAAATGTGCTTTTGTCTATACTTGCTGCAGCTAAACACTTATGTTTCTGTAAAAAAAGATAACAGTAATTTTTAAAATCAACCATTCTAGCAATATAATACAAAGATATACTAATTAGATACTTAATCCTGAGGAATGACAGAAAATATTAAATGTCTTTATTTTCTGTAATTGAACTATGTTTTTGTAAGAGCAGAAAACTTTGTATGTAAAAAATATTGCAGTTCATAACATAGAACAGTCTCGAATCTGAGCCAAGGTGTTTCTGGCAGCGTTTATTGGAGTTATGTGGCATGATGGCATACACATAGTGCAAAGTGCGCATGTTGTGTGTTCAGAACCAAGGCTGCAGTGAAGTTGTGTGATGAGCACAGGCAAACACTGTCAGAAACACCTTGGATTCATTACATGTTTGATTTTGAATTTTTGGTCATTGCACATTTAGAAACTTTTTACTGTTGCCAAATTTTTCACAACCTCCACTTTCAGTTGTGTGACCCCATGTGGGGTCGCAACCCACAGTTTTTAAGATGTGTCATTCTAGAAGATAAAATATCTTGGCTCACAGTCAAAAATAACTTACTCAGTGAGAAAATAGACATTAATGAAATAAGGACTTCTAAGCATTCCTGATGAAAAGACCAGAGCTATGTAGAAACTTTTTAATACATACACAGAAGTCAAGAGAAGAATAAAAAGCCAAATAAAAAGCCAAAAAGACTAAAGACAGATAAATGACTTACATTCTAATAGTCAGACATGATATACCTTTTTTCCACATTGAACATTATCAGAGATTGTAGAGCAAGTCTTACAAGATGGAAGGCCTAAGTTTAGTTTCATTATATTTTGAAAATTTTAAAAGAAAAATGGAAAGGGGTGGGGGGAGAGAATACACTGGAGGGAAGGAGAAAGGAGAAGAATGAAGAAAATATTAGAATAATAATAATGATTATAGAAGTATATACAACCAGGAGGAGAGGGTGGGAGAAGTAGGTGACACTTAAATTTCCCTCATCTGCACTGGTTAAAGGAATGAAGAATACGCAGGTATTGAAATATGTTTCTAGAAGTGGGTGAATAAAAGAGAGAGTAGATTAAGGAAGGGACTGGTCAGAAGCAAAATAATCTGAAAAACAGTCCAGAAACAAAGAGAAGGAAAAGTGTAAGAAAACAGGATAGAGGAAATACACAGTTCACATTCAGCACTGAGAGAGACTGGTAGGTGGCACAGTGAAAGTGCCAGGTTTTAAGTTAGGAAGACTCCTATTCCTGAATTCAGATTTGGCCACAAATGCCAGCTCTGTAACCCTGGACAAGACCCTTCACTTTGCCTCAGTTTCTTCATCTGTAAAATGAGCTGGGGAAGGAAATGGTAAACCAAACCAGTATCTTTGCCAAGAAAACCCCAGATGGGGTCACAGAGAGTTGGACATGAGTGAAAACAACTGAAAAATACTTCATCACTGAGTGTGAATGAGAAGACCTCACCCTGCAAAATGAATTAGAAAGCAGAATCTAACATTTTATTTACAAAAAATACAATTGAAACAGAAAAATATATGTAGAGCTAAAATAGAATCTGTTATGCTTCAGGTAAAGTTAAAAAAAAAAAGGCAATAGCAATTACAATCTCAGAGAGAATAATAGCAAAAATAACCTTTGATATAAGCAATAAACAGTGAAAGTACGTTTTGCTGAAAGGCACCATGAACAATGAAATAACACTGTTGATGAAATAATGAAAAACAATGAAATAAAACAAGTTGCATAGCATCTAAAGAAAAGTTAAATAAATTGCAAGGAGAAATACATAGTAAAATTATAATGTTGGGTGAATGTAATTTTACTATTTCTTTCAGATGTAGAGGCATCTAACAAAAAATTAAAAAAAACAATTTTAGATGAGTTTAACATGCTTCTGAAGAGGAATAAAAAGTATACATATTTGCCAGTAGGGTATGGCATTTTCACAAAAATTGACCATATATTAGGGCATTAAAAAATTGCAAAGAAATACAGAAAAATAGAAATGTTAAATGCACCATTGATGGATGTAATTTCAAGAAAAATTATATTCAGCAAAGGTCATTTGGAGCAAAGATTCAAAACGGGAGACAAAATAACTTATTTCTAAAGAATGGGTCAAAGAACAAATCAAATAAATAGTAATTTCATTAAAGATGATGACAATGAGACAAGATAAACACATTTTGGGCATGCAGCCAAATCACTACTTTGGGTAAAAGTATATCTCTAAAATACTTTCATCAGTAAACAGAGAAAGAGCAGATAACAAACTGGACATGCAGCTAAAAAAAAAAACCTTAAAAAATTCAAACCCTTTGATTAAATATCAAAATAGGAATCCTGAAAAGTCAAAGAAGAAATTAACAAAATTGAAAGAAAAAAATTGAATAAAGAGCTGTTTAAAAATAAACACAACGAAATAGATAAGCCATTAACTAACTTTATATTTAAGAAAAGGATGAAAGAAAACCAAATTATCAGTGCCATAAAGGCATCATAAAGGAAAAAGGTAAATTTATACCAATGAAGAAGAAATGACACATTAGGCACTTTTTTGCCCAACTATATGCCAATAAAACTGACAACCTAAATGAAATGGAGGCATATTTACAAAAGGATAAAATTGCCAGATTAACAGAACAGAAAATAGAGGTCACAAATAACCCTATTTTAGAAAAAAATATTGAAGTCATAAATCATTACTAAAGAAGAAACGGCATGACCAGATGTTTTATGAATGAATTCTGTCAAATGCTTAAAGAACAACTAATTCTCAATTATGTAAGTTGGAAAGAAAAGGAAAAAGAGGACCTATCAAACTATTTCTTTGGTACCACTTTGATCAAGGAGAATCAGAACAGAGAAAGAAAGCTATGGACCAATATCCTTAATAAATATTGATACAAAAATGTGAAATGAAATATTAGCAGGGAACCTACAACAACGTATCAGTGAAAGTTTTTACGCTGTAATTAATGCTAGGGATGCAGAGATGATTTAATATTCAGGAAACTATAATAATTTATACTATTATCAAAGAAACAACAAAAAATCATATTAATAGATGAAGAATTTTTTACAAAATACACTATCCATTCCTGTTAAGAATGCTAGAAAACACAGGAACAAGTGGAGCTTTCCCTAATATAGTAAGTATTCTCTATCAAAAAGCAAGAAACATTATTATCTGTAACAAGAATAAACTTCTGACCTTTCCAGTAAGATCAGAGGTGAAGCAAGATGTCCATTGTCATCATTACTATGTGGAGTGCAGGAGAGGGTGAGAAGTCAAACATCAAGTTGGGAAGTTCAGTGAATGGTGACCTTGACCAAAATAGACAAGGCAAAAGGAAGAATATATTTTGTGAGGGATAAATAATGAGTTCTGCTTTGAGCATAATGAGTTTGAAAATTTTTCTGTAAGTCATTGGTGATGTGGGATTGGAACTCAGGAAAGAGAGTAGGACTAGAGCAAAGGACAGAAGACATTAGAGATAATAAGCTTGTGGGATTTGATGGGGTCACTGAGAGAGCTTATAGATACTCTTATATATTATAGTTAGAGGCTAGGATATGGATGATGATATAGCAAAATAGATTGAGGAGAGGGTCACATAGGAGGAAAGCTCAGCATTGAAAAGAATAGTGCCTAGAGAAGGAGAGAATAAAATTTGAATTTTCTTCTTACCATGTTTCCCCGATAATAAGATACTGTCTTACTAATTTTTTTGGACAGAAAAACACCAGAGGGCTTATTTTCAGGGGAGGGCTTATTTTAATGAACATTGACAGCAATTTTAATAAACAGGTAAATGTGAACAAAAAAATGTATCTTTATTCAATAAGCAAATCACTGGGGAAGAACAGGATGACGCGCTCACTGCTGCAGCTCTGATTGGATGCAGCTCGGAGCGCGGTGTGCGTTTCACGGGGGGGGGGATGGTGCATACAGAGGGTACCGTAATGTAGCGTGTAGCGCAGGGGATCACCTTCACTACAGTAGCAATCTCAATAGGGTTTATTTTCGGGGGAGGGCTTATTTTAGAGGAATCTTACACAGTAAGGGGAGGGCTTATTTTCGGGATAGATCTTATTATCGGGGAAACACGGTAGTAGCTGGATTAAGTGTTTCCTTTAAGCTTTGCACTATGCTAAACAAGCCCCAGGGATATGAATACAAGGAAATAAGAAAGTTTACCTTTAGGGCAGAAGATACCATATAAAAGAGTGGTGAAAGGTAGAGAAATTAATTCCGAAGTCCTGAGAGTATATTGAAGTTACTTTCAAGTAAATCCATGAAATGATGGTTGAGATGAAGCAGAGCTGGAACCCTTCCTGAAATAATGCTCTTGGTACATGCAAAAATATTAGCTATGGGGTATGAAGCCTTTAAAAAGACAGCCTTTCAATCTTGGATTACTTTGTATACATGTGAGCTCCATTTTCATAAATTCTTATCAATAAACATCAGACCTTAAGATAAATTAGTAATTATTTGTATAAAAATAGAAATAAAAATAAAAAAATTTAAAAATAGAAATAAAATAAAAATGCATAGGGCATTTCTCTAATCAACAGTTTAAATCATATATTCATTTTTATCTTATCTTAGTATATGGTGTAAGATGCTGGTCTATACCTAGTTAACTGCCATACTGTTTTTCAGTTTTCTCACCTGTTTTTGTCAGATAAATAAGTTTTTGTCCCCAAAGCTGAGGGTTTTGTTTTGTCAAAGACTGTGGTCATTTACTACTAAGTTTTGTGTACTTAATCTATTCCACTGATCCACTGTTCTTTTTCTTAACCAATATGAGATAGTTTTGATAATTACTGCTTTCTTTTTTTTTATTTGAAATACTTCATCTTTATTTTTTTAATTTAATTTTATTTTTCAAATGCTTTATTAACTTCTGATTTATATCATTCATTTCCGCTAGATTTTGAGTTACAAATTTTCTCCCTGTTTTTCCCCTACCCACCTCCCTAAAATAGTAGTCCCACAGGATATCCCTTCTTCCAATCTGCTCTCTCCCATATCTTCTCCCATACCCCCTTTGACTTTTCCAGTAGGGCATAGTGGATCTCTATGCCCCAGTGCCTCTATATCTTATTTCCCAATTACATGTAAAATAGTACTAATAATAGTGTGTGTGTGTGTGTGTATATGTGTATATATATATATATATATATATATATATATATATACACACACACACACACACACACATATTTTTTAAGCATTTGATTTTAAAACTTTGAATTCCAGATTCATTCCCTTCCTCCCTTGTCACCCACCCTTACTGGGAAGATGAGCAGTTCAGTATAGGTTGTACATGTGTAGCTAATAGAAAACATGACCATAGTAGATATATTATAAAAGATTGACTATATTTCCCTCCCTCCTATCCCACTTCCCACTTGTTCTATTCTCTACTTTGATCCTGTCCCTTTTCAAAAGTGAGTGCTTCCAACTTCCCTCCCCTGTAGCCTGCCCTCCCTTCCATCACCCCCCTTCTCATCTTCTTCCTCCCTACTCTTCTGTAGGGTGAGATACCCTATTTAGTGTGTATTTCATTCCCTCTTCGAGTCAAATTCAGTGAGAAGGTTGACCCATTCTCTTTTGCCTTCCTATTCTTCCCCTCCATTGTAACCATTTTCCCTTGCCTCTTCTATATGAGATGGTTTACTCTATTCTGTCTCTTCCCACCTCCTCTCATTATATTCCTCTCTCACCTCTTGATTTCACCTTTTAAGTATCATCCCTTCCTATAAATTGGTCCTGTGCCCTCTATCTATGTATACTTGTATACATATATACACACATTCACATATGTATTCATATGCCCATATACCCTCTGATATAGATATAGATATATACATACATATATGTACGTATGTATGTATGTTTGTATGTATTTCTATTCCCTTCAACTATTTTCATACTAAGAAAAGTTTCATCAGTTACAATTATCGTTTTTCCATGTAGGAATGTTGATAGTTCAACTTTGATAAGTTCTTTATGATTTCTTTTCCCTGTTTACCTTCTCATGCTTCTCTTGCTTCTTGTATCTGAATGTCAAATTTTCTTTTCAACTCTTTTTCTTATCAAGAATGCTTGAAAGTCCTCTATGCCACTGAATGACCACATTTTCCCTTGAAACATGATACTCAGTTTTGCTGGGTAAGTGATTCTTGGTTTTAATCCCAGCTCCTTTGACCTCCATAATATCGTATTCCAAGCCCTTCCATCCCTCAGTGTAGAAGCTGCCAGATCCTGTGTTATCCTAATTGTGTTTCCACAATATTCAAATTGTTTCTTCCTGGCTACTTGTAATATTCTCTCCTTGATCTGGGAATTTCTGAACCTGGCTATAATATTCGTAGGAGTTTTCTTTTTGGGATCTTTTCAGGATGCTATTGGTGCATTCTTTCAACCTCTGTTTTGCCCTCTGGTTCTAAAACCTCAGGGAAGTTTTCCTTGAAAATTTCTTGGAGGATAATTTCTAAATTCTTTCTTTGATCATGGTTTTCAGGTAGTCCAATAATTTTTAAATTATCTCTCCTGGATCTATTTTCCAGGTCAGTGGTTTTTCCAATGAGATATTTCACATTGTATTCTTTTCTTTCATTTGTTTCGATCTGTTTAACAGCATCTTGATTTCTCGTAAAGTCACTAGCTTCCATTTGCTCCAGTCTAGTTCTGAAGCAATGATTCTCCTCAGTGAGCTTTTGAGATTCTTTTTCCATCTGGCAAATTCGACTTTTTGAGGCATTCTTCTCCTCATTGCCTTTTTGAGCCTCTTTTGCCATTTGAGTTAGTCTGTTTTTTAAGGTGTAATTTTCCTCAGTCAGGCTGTTGACTCTTATTTCATAATTTTCTTGCATCATTCTCATTTCTCTTCCCAATTTTTCCTCCACTTCTCTTATCTGCTTCTTAAGGTCTTCTGTGGCCTGTAACCAGCTCGTATTTTCCTTTGAAGCTTTTGGTACAAGAGTTCTGTCTTCCTCCTGTTCCATGCTTTCATCCTTTTTGTCCCCAAAATAGGAGTCTAATATTGTATTCTTCTGTTTGCTTTGCTTCCTTTGCCTGGTCATGTTGCCACTCAATTACTTGACTTTTGGGCTTTTTGCCACAGTAGGACTCTGCTACCAGACACTGGGGTTTTCTCAGCTGCTGGAGGTGCCCTCTCTGAAGCCTCCACATGCTCTCGCAAACTGGTTGCACGCCCCAGGACTTCCACCCTAGACCGCAATCCAGATCCACGCAGGTTAAAGCAAGAGCGATTACCCCTCTGACTGGTCGCTTGGTCCCCCTACACTCTGCAGGCCAGGAGCTGAAGCTGCCACGTGGTGGCGGCTGTGCCACTACCCCCAGCGGCTTCTCGCCCCGGGGGCAAAAGCCATCGCACTCCCAACTGCTGTGTCCCAAAGTCCACATTGCACTGACCTCTCACTTTGTCCTTAGGATCTATGTGTTGATAATTCTGGAATTCTGGATCGCCACAGCTGCTGATTATCTAGAGTCCCTCTAGCTGGTGGCTGGTCAAGCCCGCCCTTGGGCTAAAACCTCTGTGTGAAGCTGGGCTTGGCTCCCAGAGCACTGCGCTGGCCAATTACTGCCGGCCTTCTGGGCTGTCCTCAGCGGGAGGTTAGCTTCTCTGTGTCATTTTGTGGGTTCTGTAACTCCCCTTTTACATGGATTGGAGGTGGTTAAAGCCGGAGCCGTGCGGAGGTCCTGTTTCTGCTCTGCCATCTTGACTCTGCCTCCTGATTACAGCTTTCTAATACAGTGTAAGATCACAAATGACTAGGCCATCTTCTTGCACGTTTTTTTTTTTATTAATTCCCTTGATATTCTTGGCCTTTTGTTCTTCCAGATGACTTTTTGTATTATTCTAACTCTATAAAATAGTTTTTGGTAGTTTGATTTATGTCACTGTGTGAGCAAATTACGTAGAATTATCATTTTTTATATATTGAATCAGCCAACCAAGAGCAATTAATATTTTTTTCTATTCAGATCCAGTTTTATTTATGTAAAAAGTGTTTTGTAATTGTGTTCACATAGTTCCTGGGGGAGTTGTCTTAGCAGGTAAATGCCCAAATGTTTTATGTCATCCACAGTTAATTTTAAGTGGAATTTCTTTTTCTATAAATAGAATATAGAAATCTGTAGAAATGCTGATTTTTATTGGTTTTATTTATATCTTGGAGCTTTGCTAAAATTGTTCGTTATTTCAACTAGTTGTTTTTGTTTTTTTTTAAGCAATTGGGGTTAAGTAACTTGCTCTAGGTTACACGGCCAGTTACTTTTATGTGGGTGCCGAGTATCTGAGGATGGAACTGATCCGAGGTCTCCCGATGCTGGGGCCGGCGCTCTTACTGCACCACCTGGCCACCCCTTCAACTAGTTTTTTAGTTGATTTTTTAGGATTCTCCAAGTATGCCATTATATTATCTTCAGAGAGTGATCGTTTTGTTTCCTCATTGCCTATTCTAATTCCTTCAATTTCTTTCTCTCCTATTACTATAGCTAACATTTATAGTACAACATTAAATAATAGTGGTGATAATTGACATCCTTGCTTTACCAACGTTACCTTTTTGGGAAAGTTTTTAGCTTATCCCCATTACAGATGATGCTTGCTGTCGGTTTTAGACAGATGCTACTTATTTTAAGGAAACTATTTATTCCTATGCTCTCTAGTGTTTTTAACAGGAAAGGATATTGTATTTTGTCAAAGATTTCTTCATCTATTGAGTTAATCATATGATTTCTGTTGGTTTTCTTACTGATATGTGGTGATTTATGCTGATAGTTTTTCTAATATTGATCCAGTCCTGCATTCCTGGTATAAATCTCACCTGGTCACAGTGTATGATCCTTGTGTTATATTGCTATAATCTCCTTGCTAATATTTTATTTAAAATTTTTGCATCTGTATTCGTTAGAGAAATTGGTCTATGGTTTTCTTTCTCTGTTTTTACTTTTCCTAATTTATAGATATCAGTACCATATTTGTATTGTAAAAGGAATGTGATAGGACTCCTTTACCTAGTTTCTAAATCACTTCTGTTGTATTGGGATTAATTGTTCTTTAAATGTATAGTACAGTTTACTTAGTGAATCCATCAGGCTTTGGGGATTTTTTTTTTTTAGGGAACTAATTGATGGCATGTTTAATTTCTTTTTCTAAAATGGGGTTAGGTATTCCATTTCCTCTTCTGTTATTCTGGGCAACTTATTTTTGTAAATATTCATCCATTTCACTTACATTTTCAGATTTATTGGCATACAATTGGTCAAAATAGTGCCTAATTGCTTTTAATTTCCTTTTCGTTGGTAGTAAATTCACCCTTTTCATTTTTGATGCTGGTAATTTGGTTTTCTTTCTTTTTTAAATCAAATTTACTAATGGCTTAGCTATTTTATTGGGTTTTTTTTCCACATAAAATTAGCTCCTAGTTTTATTTATTAATGTAGTGGTTTTCTTTAAATTTTATTAATCTCTCCTTTGATTTTCAGGATTTCCAATTTGATGCTTAATTGGGTATTTTTAGTTCTTTTTCTAGTTTTTTTTTAAAAAAGTTTTCATGCCCTATTTATTCACTGATCTGTTCTTTCTCTCTTTTATTCATGTAAATGTTTAGAGATTAAAAATTTTCTCTAATTACTACTTTGACTGAACCCCCCAAATTTTGGTATGTTGTTTAATTGTTGTCATTATTTTTTTAAATAATCTTATTTTTATTACAAATGTTCTACTCTGTATATAATCCAACTCCGAATTTGGGAACGACATTCATAAACACTTAGGAACAAACTCCATATAGACAAGTACAAATAACCAAGAAGCACTGATACAGTAACTGATTGTCGGACTTTGACTCAGGAAAGCTACACTCATCTCTCTCTCACATATACTACCTATGACTATGAGCAAATCATTTAATCTTAGTGCGTCAAATAACTCGGAGACTATACATCACAGATCTACATCTGGAGGGAGTTCCCAACTTGGAACTGCCCACACAATGTTGTCATTATCTTTAATGAAATTGTTTCTGTGAGTTGTTTTTTGACTCGCTCATTCTTTAGGATTAGATTATTTCGTTTCCAATTAATTTTTAATCTATCTTTCCATGACTGTTTATTAAATGTAATTTTTATTGCACTATGATCTGAAAAGGATGCATTTAAAATTTCCACCTTTCTGCATTTGATTGTGAGGTTATGTTCTGATGCATCACTTTTAGTCTAGGTGTCATGTACAACTGAGAAAAATGTATATACTTTTTTGTCCCCATTCATTTTTCTCCAGGGGTCTATCATATCCAGCTTTGCTAATATTCTGTTCTCTCCCTTAAGTTCTTTCTTGTTTATTTTGTGATTAGATTTATCTAGTTCTGAGAGGGGAAAGTTGAGGTTCCCCGCTAGTATAGTTTTGCTGTCTATTTCCTCCTGTAACTCATTTAACTTCTTTAAAAATTTGGTGCATATATGTTTAGTATTGAAATTATTTCATTGTCTGTGATACTTTTTAGGAAGATATTGTTTCCTTTCTTGTCTCTTTTAATTAGATCTATTTTTGCTTTTGCTTTATTTAAAGTCATGATTGCTAGCCTTGCCAGGGGTTTTCTCCTTTAGCTGAAGCATAAAGACTGTTCTAGCCCTTTACCTTTACTCTATGTGTGTTTCTCTGCTTCAGAATCTGTAGGATTCTGGTTTTTAATCTACTCTATCTGCTTCTATTTTGTGGATGAATTCATTCCATTCACTTCATAATTGATTATTAACTGTATTTCTGTCCATTCTATTTTTCCTCTGTTTATATTTTTCTTTCTTTTCATCTATCTCTCCTTCTGATCACTGCCTCCCTCAGTCTGACCTCCTTTCTGTCAGCCTCTTCCCCTTTTCTTGTCCCCTTTTCCTCCTACTATCTACTGAATCTATCTACTAAGATAGCTTTCTGTACCCAATTAAATGTGTATGTTGTTCCTCTTTGAACCAAAGCTGTTGAAAGGTTCAAGCACTGCTCACACCTTTCTCTTCTTTCCCTTCACTGTAATACATCTTGCATACTTCTTCATGTGAGATCATTTACCCCATTTTCCCTCTACTTTCTCATCTTTTCATTTTTTTAATATCCTCTCATCAAACTTTATTAATCTGCACCCTATCTATGTATACTGCTCTCCTAACTGCCCCTATATTGGTATAGTGCTTAAAAGTTACAAATATCACTCTACACACTCTTGTGTAGGTGTATAAACAGTTTAACTTTATTGAATAACCTGTTTTTTTTCTTTATTGTTTATCATTTTATGTTTCTCTTGGGTCTTGTATTTGAAACTTGAATTTTCTGTTCAGCTCTGATCTTTTCATCAGGAATGCTTGGAAGTCTTTTGTTTCATTGAATATCCATTTTTTTCCTCTGAAAGATTATACTCAGTTTTGCTGGGTAAGTGATTCTTGGTTGTAATCCTAGCTTTTTTGCTTCTACCATATCATTCCAAGCCTTCCATACCTTTAATGTAGAAGTTCTTCAATCCTGTGTGATCCTGAGTTTGACTCCTCAATATTTGAATTATTTCTTTCTGTCCACTTGCAGTATTTTCTCTTTGACTTGAGAATTCTAGAATTTGGATATACATATTCCTTGGAGTTTTCATTTTGGGTTCTCTTTCAGGAGGTGATTAGTGGTTGCTTTCAGTTTTTATTTTACCCTCTGGTTCTAGGATATCAGGGCATTTCCCTTGATAATTTCTTGAAAGATGCTAAGATTTTTTTTTTTAATCATGGTTTTTAAGTAGTCCAGTAATTCTTAAATTATCTCTCCTGGATCTTTTTTCTAGGTCAGTTGTTTTTCTAATGAGATATCACATTTTCTTCTTTTTTTTAATCTTTTGGTTTTGTTTGATTGATTCTTGATGTCTCGTGGAATCACTATCTTCTACTTGCTCAGTTCAGATTTTTAAGTAGTTATTTTCTTCAGTAAGTTTTTGTACCTCCTTTTTTATTTGGCCAGTTCTGCTTTTTTAAGATGTTTTTGTCAGTATATTTTTGTGTATTTCTATTTTTTGTCAATCAGGCTGTTGACTCTTCATGATTTTCTTGCATCACTCCCATTTCTCATATCTTCTGCCTCTCGGATTTTTAAAACTCTTTTTGAGCTCTTCTAGTTATTTTTGGACCAGAAACCAGTTCATATTTCTTTTTGAGGCTTCACATCTTGATGTTGCTCTCTTCTAAGTTTGTGTTTTGAACTTCTCTGTCACCATAGTAGCTTTCTTTGATCAAGATTTGTTGTTATTTTGCTCATTTTCCAGCCTATTCTGTGACATTTAAAGTTGAACTCTGCTCCTGGGGCACTGGGCACTCTATGCCAAGCTTCTTGTGTCAGGGGCCTGGCCACTGACCTGTGCTGGAGTTTTTGGACCTGGCTGTTCTCCTGCTGCACCAGAGCCACCCACCTTGCACATTTGTGGGGCCTTAGAGCTGGCTCCCTGTGCTGCTGGCCTGCTGCAATGGGGCATCAGTTGCTGACCTTTGTTGGGGCTATTCATCTGCCCACTGGCTCACCTAGACACTATGTAGGTTGGGCTATGCCTGACTTTTACCCAAATGAGACAGACCTTTCCTGTAGTCCTTATAAGTTGTTTTGGCCTGGAAAATTGTTTCACCCCATCTTTTGTGGATTCTGTTGCTCTAAAATTTTGTTTTGAGGTGTTACATTAAGTTGTTTGAAGGGAAATATGGGAGAGTTCAGGCAACTTCCTGCGTTTTCTCCACCATCTAGTTTCTGTGCCCCTGCCCCCCATGTGAGAATGTTATTTCTTGCCCCCCAAAATAAGGTACACTATGAAGTACACTCTTGGGCATGCTTTGATAATAATTTCTATTTGTATAGCACTTGGCATGTTTTCAAAATGTTTTCCAATCTGTTATCTTATATACTGTTATGAAACAGAGTAGATATTATCTTTTTTTAAAAAATGATTAAAATAAAGACCATAGAGATTTAGTGAAATTACTTGCCCCAAGCACTGAAAAAAATTAGTAATAGAACTTTGATTAGAGACTCAAATTCTTTTACCCTGTTGTTTTTTCCATTATACCATAGTTTGGCTTATCAAGTGAAAAAATGTCACATACATGTTGCCTCTTTTTTTGCTTTTGTCTGTCTTCATCAAAAAGGTCATCAGGGATAGCTGCTACATTGTGTCTTTGCAGAAGCCAGACAGCTATGAAGGCAAACATTTGTTGCTCACCTCATTGTGACTGTTCCTCTTTTCCATCTTATAGTAACATCATAATTGTTGTTGTTCATTCAGGTCTGTCTCTGTGACTCTTTGGATGCCTAGCATGCCAATATTATCCATGGAGTTTTCTTGACAAAAGATACTGCAGTAGTTTACCATTTCCTTCTGCTGGATTAAGGCAAACATAGGTTAAGTGACTTGCCCAGCTAGTATCTGAGGCCGCTTTTAAACTCAGGTCGTCTTGACTCTAAGCCCAGTGCTCTATCCATTGAGTCACCTCAACATCATAATTATCTCTAGTAATATAGTACCAAATCATCCTGATGTTGTCCAGTCCTAAAATGCTGATGAATCAGCGTGATGCAGGATGAAGAGACAGGACCTGGACCTAAGAGGCCCAGGTTTGGAATCTAGCTGATACTTAGCAAGGAAATCCATTCACTTGCCCTTTTGGTGGCTCAGTTTCAGCCTATGTATAATGAGGGTGCTTGCACAGTTCCCTTATGAGATTGTTGTCAGGATTGTCTTATAAACTTTAATGCTCCATAGAAATGTAAGTAAAGGAGAATAAAAATGAGAGCTATTAAATGAGTATGAGTTTGAAAACTTGCACAACCTCTGTTAGTTCTATTTGATTATTGCCAACTGAATAGATTAGAGTGGAATAATAGCTTGTGTATATATTTTGTGTGTTCTGGTAACAGGATCATATACATAACATCATTTTTCCTTCAATCCTGTGAGATAAATGAGAGTGATAACACATGTTTGTGTCTATTTCACTATTGAGGGAATTGAGGCTCAGGTTAAATAACTAGACTAAAATCATAAAACTATTCAGTTGCAGTGCTGAAACTTGACTGTAGATTTTTAAATTGTGGATTATCTAGCTTATCTTTTTTACAAGGATATGTATTTATAATGCAAGAAATGTCCATTATGGCAGTAGATGTTTGGTCATGTTATAGTGAAAGCCCAAAACTTCTCCTGGACAGTAACACAAAAGGACCACAAATCCTGCTTAGGGTACTCCTAATATCCTGTCTTGGTTTTTATTTCCATATAGATGAAACAGATGATACATTCAAGAAGTGATTACTATATACTAGGCACTGTGGTAAGCAGTGAGGTGTTTATATATATATAGACACACCACACACACACACACACATATACACACACACACACACACACAAGCAAGACAGACAGGAAATGGCTAAATGAGAACAATCCTAGTGTTTATGCTAGAAACTCTCTCTGCTACTTGTCCCTTTGCAAACTCTGGAAAAACCATTAAGTTCATGCATTGATAGTTCACATCCCTACTCTTTTTGTCCATTGGTTTAAGGAGGGAAACCCAACAAATAAGCTTTTAAACAACATAGAATTTGAATAAACTTTTAAAATATCTTGTCAATTTTAACTATACGAGAAGGTATATATCATCATTTTCTCTGTAATATATGATTAGAGAATTATATAGATCTCCATTTTATTTTTCTTACTCCTGCCACTCTCCCTTTTGATGTTTTTTAAATTTTTTTTCCTTTTTGGAGGGCAATTGGGGTTATAAGTGACTTGCCCAAAGTCACATAGCTAGTAAGTGTGTCAAGTGTCTGAGACCGGATTTGAACTTAGGTCCTCCTGACTCCAGGACAGTGTGCCACCTAGCTGCCCCTTCCCTTTTGATTCTTATTACTGCTCAGTGATTCTATCAAGCATTGCATAAAGAAACAGAAAAGTCATTGTAGTAATTTTATTATATACGGAAACTTTAGTAATAGAATTGGTGGGGAAGCTTCTGGGTTACTGTTAGGCATTTGGTACTGTTTTTCTCTGGTAGATGAGCTTTTAAGATGAATTGTCTAAACTGGCAGTGGCTTTGGCTTCTGTGTCTCTGCTCAGTAAGTACACAGGATCATAGATTTAGAGATGGAAGGGACCTTAGAATTCACTGAGTCCAAACCCCACATTTTACCGATGAGGAACCAGAAAGGTTAAGAGACTTGGCCCAGGTAACATAGTCACATAACAGAATCAGAATTTTGAATTGCTATATATCATTGTTAAAGCAAGATTGTTGAAAATAATGAATAGTCATACTGAATTATTGATTAAAAATCATTATGAAGAATACTATTTTTAATAAGGACAGTTTTTTGCCATTGATAAAATATTTTCAGAATATTTAATCTTTTCTAAATTTCTATTTTTGTAAATTTTCAATGTACATAATTATTAACACAGTACTATGTTGTTTAATTTATAAATAAGTAAATATACCTATTTGGTGGTGTGTTGGGAGCTTAAATTTTTTTTTTTTACTAATGGGAATGTGAGATTAAAAATTTTTTTAAGACTAATGCTCTAGACCATTTCAAATGGGAAATGGAAAGGTCCAAGTTTTATTGGGGGTGGGGAAATTAAGCCGAGGAGATAAGATAGCAAATGGAAAAGAGAGAGTTTCTCCCTGCATATGACTTGCCTTTACCTGGGCTTCCCCAGGTCTGCATTGTAAATGAGGTAGGTAGGGCACTGCAAGAATTGATCTGAATCCTGGTTCAGCTGAGTGTAGGCAGTGTTGGCTCTGGGAAGTTCTACTTCATGCTAGAGCTTGATACTTTAAGAACATCTGGGCTCAGACTTCCTGCTGAGTTTTTACCAAATGACCAGTCTGACTGTAAACTTTGTTTTATTTCCTTCATGCTTTTGGTCATTTGAAGGAAAGTCAGCTGTTAAGGGAGAATATTTATTAAGTTCTTACTATACTAAGCAAATGTAATTGCATATTTTTTAGAACTCCTGAGCTTAAAATTGTTTTTATATTTTATGGGAATTGCTGTGGTCTTGGAGAGCCTTTGGAGGGGGTTGCATTTAATCGATAGATATTATACATTGTTTATTATTGTTGTCAGTTAACAAGCATTTTAAAAGCATTTGCCATATGATAGATATTGTGCTAGGCACTGGGGTTACAAAGACAAAATGAAACAATCCCTGCTTTCAGGTTAACCAGACTTGGAATCCAGAAGATCTGAGTTTAATATAGCGTGTTTGTGCATATTTGTTCATTGTCTTACTGACTTAATGGTGAACTCCTTGAGGACAGGGACTGTCTTTTTCCTCTTTTTGTAGTGTAGCCCCAGTGCTTAGCTCAGTGCCTCATAAATGTTTACAGACTGTTGATTGACTATAGATACGTACTAGATGTATGACCCTGGGCAAGGCACTTAAAATCTCTGCCTCACTTTCCTCATCTGTAAAATGAAGATAGTAGTACCTACTTCCTAGGGTTGATATAAGAATCAAATGAAATAGTTTTGGTAAAGTGCTTTACACACCTTAAAACACTATGGGTGCTAGCTATTATCTTTGTCAAGTTTTCATTCTCTCCTGTTTGAGAGCATGTACAGAGCATGTGTTCTGTAAGTATTTTGTATATACCCAGTTATATAGATAGTCTCTCCCTTCTTCCCCAAACTCACCAAATATAAGCTACTTGAGGGCAGAGTGATAGGATAAGTAAGAAATAATCAACAAAATAACTCAGTAGAATTTAGAGGGACTGGCAAAGGCTTCCTGTAGAAAGTGGGATTTTAGCTGAGACTTGGAGGGCAGCAGGTGGAGATATGAGGTGGGAGAGCATTCTTGTCATAGGGTACAGCCAGAGCAAATGTCTAGAACTAAGTGATAAAACATTTCATTCATAGAACAGCAAGGGAGAGGTCAGTGTTACTGGATTGGAAAGTATGTGGTAAATGAGGGGTATATAAGGTGTAAAAAAAAACTGGAAAGTTTTGGGGGAAGACCTAGGTTATAAAGAACTTTGAATGCTGAACAGAGGATTTTGTATTTTCTTCTGGAAGTAATGATTTATCGAGTATTAGAGGAACATGGTCAGAATGACCTTTTAGGAAAGATTTGTTGCAGGCATACTAACCATCTGACTTTTGTAATAATTCAGATGTGAGACATGAGGTGAAAGTATCAGAAGAAAGAAGGAGGTGTATTTGAGGGATGTTGTAAAGGTAAAATTGACAAGCCTTGGCTACAAATTGAATTTGGGGAGTGATTGATAGTAAGAAGTTGATGACACTTGGAGGACTGGGAGGAGGAGGTAATAGTAATTAAATAAAGGAGGTAATAACATCAACAGTAATAGTGAAGTTATGATGGAGAGAGATTTTAATGAAAAAGATAAACAGTTCCATTTTGGACATGTTGAGTTTAAGATGTCTATTAGACATCCAGTTTGAGATGTGAAATGAGGTCAGCAGACATGTTAGGACTGGAAGATAGATTTGAAAATCATCAGCATAGAGATGATAATTCAGTCCTTGGGAGTTGAGATCACTAAATAGCATAAAAGTAGAATAGAAGAGGGACAAAGCACTGGAGGATACCCACAGTTAGTGTGTGTGGACTTCTTGAGGAGCCAGTAAATGAGACTTGGAGCGATCAGATAAGCTGGAGGAGAACCAGGAGAGTAGTGTCCTGAAAACCTAAGAAAAGGGTGGTTGTATCTCAAAAACTGCAGAGAGGTCAAGAAGAATGAGGATTGAGAAAAAGCTATTGTATTTGGCAATTAGGACATCATTGATAACTTTGGAGGGTAGTTTTGTTTGAATGATGAGATCACCTGGATTATAAGGAGTTAAGAGGAGAGGAAGTAGAGACAACTTATTGTAGACCACATTTTCAAAAAAAAGATACAGGATGATAGCAGGAATAGAATTTAGGATGGGGAAGACATGAGCATGTGCATAGGCAGTAGGGAATGGACCAGTAGACAGTGAGGTTGAAGATAAGTGATAGAATGGAGATGACAGAGGCTGCAATATGTTGGAGACATGGAATAGAAAGAGATCACTTGTGCAGGTAGAGGGGTTTGGAAAGGAGTTGAGACACTTCTTCTGTGAGACATGGGTGAAGGAGGAGATAGTGATAGAAGACATCTGAGTGATATGAATTGAGGAGACAAGAGCAGATGGTCTCAGTTTTTTTCAGTAAATATTAGAGTTCTCAGGGAGGGGGAGCCATGGGAGGTTTGAAGAGAGCTTTCTGTAGAAAGTGGGATAGTGAGTTGATTAGAGGGGGGTAGGACCCAGTTGAGGTTGTGTAACAAATTTGTTACCCAGTGATTTGTGACCCAGTTAGAGCAGTTAATATTAATTAATTGACAGTTAATAATTTCTTTTCATCTTTGGTTGTGTACTTTTCTCTGTCTTCTTTCAGCAGGATGTGAGGGAATGATCCAAAGGTAAGATTTGTTTGCCAGGGTGCATTTGTTATGATAAAAGAGGGCAGGGTTAAAAAGAGGGCAGTGTAGAGTGGAAGTGGTTCACCAAAGGGTCAAGATGGGGAAAAGAGATAGTGGTTGGTGAAGGGGTAATAACCTGGGAGAGAAATGAGCAGTGGAAGCCATGGTGTGGGTGAAGAGCAGGATTTTGTTTGGGAAGGCAGGAGAGGCGGAAAGCCAGTAGATTATGGCCAGATAACTGGATTTTAGAGTTCTTAGACATAGAGGTGGAGCATATGTGTGTGATAGCAGGATCAAGAAAATGACCAACTTTCTTCTTTGTGTGTGGCTGAGGTGGGGTGGAGTAGTAGGTCATGGTAAGGGAGTAGATTGAAGAAATGAGCAGTTAGGGTATTTAAGGGAGTGTCAGCATGTTTGCAAAGACTTCTTGTATGAAGGTAGGAGTTCAAGAAGAAAAAAAGAAAGATTATGATTGTGAGCCAATTTTTTGGCTTTTAAGAAAGGATGGGGAATGGTCTGACTGAGAGACCACTCCTTTTAAGTCTCCTTTGTTATATCATCTTTGTGTCCCTGAAGACTGTCCACTGGTTTCTTATATTTTTCCTTTCGACGCTCTAGCTTGGTGACCTCATCCACTTTGATGATATCTCTATACACGTGATTCCCAGATCAATATGTCCAGCCTTATTCTCTGCTGAGTCATAGTCAACTTCTACTTGGACCACTTGAGCTGGTTGTCAGTAGGCATTTCAGAGTGAACAGGGCCAAAGCAGAACACATTATCTTTACCTCGAAATCCTTCCCTCATCCCAGCTTCGCTATTTATTGATCAGGATGCCACTATTCTTCCAGTCACCCAGGCTAGCAACCTCAATGCCACCCTTAACTCCTCACTCTCATTCCATTTATCTAAATCTATTACCAAATCTTATTGCTTCTACTTTTATGATGTTTCACTTATGCATCACCTCTCCACTTAAAGAGTCGCAACCCTAGTTCAGGCCCTCATTACCTATCACCTGCCTGTTGCAATCCTCCCCTAAATATCAATCTGATGAAAAGACATTCCTATACAGAAACTAATTTCTTTTCTTTTTTTTTTTTTTAAAGCAATTGGGGTTAAGTAACTTGCTCAAGGTTACACAGCCAGTTATTTCTGGGTGTGGTGCTAAGTATCTGAGCCCGGATTTGATCCCAGGTCATCCCGACTCTGGGGCCGGTGCTCTTACTCACTCTGCCACCTGGCTGCCCCTAAACAATTGGGGTTAAGTAACTTGCTCAAGCTTACACGGCCAGGTGTTTCTGGGTGGGTGCTACCCAACTCTGGGGCCGGTGCTCTTACTCACAGTGCTACTTGGCCACGCCCAGAAATGAATTTCTTAACTGAATGGTTTATGGCTACTTTTTTTTCACTCAAAGGAGCTTAAAATTAACTTCACTTTTTAAGCCATTGAATCACACATTTTCTCTACTTGAGGAACTCAGCTTCTAGATGGGAAAACACATTTGGGAATAGACTAGTTTCTGTGTATAGGGCTCAACATATTCCATCTTGTTGAAGGAGAACAGGGTGGGATTTATACAATTTGGCAGGAAGTAAATGCCTAGTTTCTTGGTGATTTTTTTTTTGCCCCCAGTGCATACATTTCTTTATAGAATTGTTTTTGAAAACTACTTCTTTCTACATAGATTTGCATCTAAAATATTCTTTGATAAAAATACAAACTAACCTGGAAGAATTCTAAAGGATGAAACACAAAAATAATTTGGTTAAATAAAATACTCCAGTAAAACCTTATTTCTGACAAAAATTTACACATGTTATCATTTATATTTCTTTTCCAGTTTGGGTGTTATATGAATTTGCTGAAGCTGTCATTTTGGGTACCTTAAAGTGTTTGAAGTTGCTACAGTATTTTTCATTTCTCTTACAGTTTTCATGGAGTGTTCTTAGACATGAGAATTGCTATTTTTTTAAAGGAGTGGTTTGGGTTTTTTTTTTAACAGAATTTAGGATTTTTATGAAATATTATGTTATTTTACTGAATAGGGAAACCTCTAAGAAGGTTCTTAGGTTTAAATTGTAAAATATTTCACTTAAAGTTTAAAAAACCTTCCTGAGTATATATGTTGTATACAAATGGAGAAATAATACGATATTACAATATTGTGTGTGTGTGTGTATAGCTTCCACAGAATTTCATAATAGAGTAAATTTGACCCTGTATTCTTTAAAACTATGCTAATGGATTTCAAACTCTGCTAGATTTTACCTTGTTGAAAAAGATTTAAGTATGGTCATAGTAAAAGACTGTTTTGGGTTTGGGGGCAAAATCCTTTACCATCTGGTTCCAGCATTCCAGGCATGAGGGATATTGTAGACTAGATGCCCAAGGTCACTTTCACATTTGAGAATGTATGAAATTATTGACCTTACACAGATTTGAAAATCCCAGTCCTCCTTTTGTGTTAAACAAACTTAATTGCGTCTCTTTAGTCAACTGACCAATTTTTTTTTGCATTGTCTGTTATATCCACAGGTACTATGCCAAGTACTTTCCAAACTAGCTAAAAGTATATTTACTGTTGTTCACAATATAGAGAACACTGGGCTCTTTTTAAACCCATTAGCCAGGGATAAGTGTGTAAAATTGCAGGTGTTCAGCTAGAGGGAATGATATCCATGTCTTCAACTCATCACAATTTTGACTTTCACCATAGTCCCTCCCCTACTAGTCACAAAGAAGCCCCATGTTTTAAAAGTTGCTGGTAGAAAAAAAATAACCAACTACCAGTTATCTGAAAAAGCTCTGCTAATCATTTGTTTTTACCCACAAACCTTTTACCAGAGCAATAAGTTAGCAAAAAAATTTATTAAGCTTCAGATTTTCATAGCACACTATGAAAGATTGTGTAAGACATGGAATGACCAAATAAAAGATTTTAGTTGGGAAAGGAAGTGAAGCAGAGGGGTTGGATTATTCACAAAATGGGGGAGCAATTTAGGGAAGAATAATCAAAACACTGACACCAAATCCACAGTTCTCTGGGTTACATTGGCCTAATTCAGTTAAGTTCAAGATACACTTATGTGCCTTCTTGGGTATTGGACTAATAATATACCGAGGATAGACATATACATATACATATACATATACATATATATATGTATGTGTGTGTATACATATATACACATATACAATTGATCCTCAACTTTCACAGATGGGAGGGAATGGGAGGAGGGTTATTATGTTCCTAGAAAATGACACATAGATCAAAAACGCAATGCTGATACCTTGAACCTATGGAAAATAAGGGGTTAGGTTCCTGGAACCACAAAAAACTGTAATCTTTCTTTTTTTCTTTAAAATATTTTAAAAATTAAGTTATTTTTAGTTTTCAGCATTCACTTCCACAAGATTTTGAGTTCCAAAATTTCTCCCCATCTCTCCCCTTCCCCTACCCCAAGAGAGCATGCATTCTGATTACCCCTTCCCCCAATTTGCCTTCACTTCTATTCCCCCCTCCCCCCTTCTCTTATCTCCTTCCCTTATATTTTCCTGTAGGGCAAAATAGATTTTTATACCCCACTGCCTGTGTATCTTATTTTCCAGTTGCATGTAAAAATGATTTTTAACATTCATTTTTAAAACTTTGAGTCCCACATTCTCTCCCTTCTTCCCTCCCACCCACCTTCATTAAGAAGTCTAGCAATTTGATGTAGGTTATATATGTGTAGTCATGCAGAACACTTCCATAATAGTCATGTTGTGAAAGACTAACTATATTTCCTACTATCCTATCCTGCACCCCATTTATTCTGTTCTCTCCTTTGACCCTGTCCTACCTCAAAAGTTTTTGCTTCTGATTACCCCTCCCCTCATTTGCCCTCTTTTGTATCATTCCCCTTTCTCTTAACCCCTTTCTTTTCCTCCTACTTTCCTGTAGGGCAAGATAGATTTCCATACCCAATTGAGTGTTATTTCCCTCTTCAGCCAAATTTGATGGGAGTAATGTTCACTCGTTCCCTCTCACCTCCACTCTTTTCCCTCACTATAAAAGCTTTTTCTTGCCTCTTTTATGTGAGATAATTTATTTCATTCTACCTCTCCCTTTCTCCTTCACCCAGTACATTCCTCTCTCTCACCCCTTAATTTTATTTTTTAGATATCATCCCTACATATTCAATTAACTCTGTGTGTGCTCTCTATCTGTCTATCTATCCACTCCCTTCAGCTACCTTAGCTAATACTGAGAAAGGTCTCGTGAGTTACAAATATCATCTTTCCATGTAGGAATTCAAACAATTTAACTTTAATATAAGTCCCTTATGATTTCTCTTTCCTGTTTAGCTTTTCATACTTCTCTTGAATCTTATATTTGAAAGTCAAATTTTCTGTTCAGCTCTGGTCTCTCTCTTTTTTTTTAGAGGGGGGAAGGCAAGACAGTTGGGGTTAAGTGACTTGTCTAAGGTCACACAGCTAGTTCCGTGTCAAATGTCTGAGGTCAAATTTAAACTCAGGTCCTCCCGTCTTCAGGACCGGTGCTCTATTCACTGCACCACTTAGCTACTCCTTAGCTCTGGTCTTTTCATCAAGAATGCTTTAAAGTCTCTGTTTCATCAAATGTCCATTTTTCCCCTGAAGTATTATACTCAGTTTTGCTGGGTAGGTGATTCTGGGTTTTAATCCTAGTTCCTGTGACCTCCGAATTGTCATATTCCAGGCCCTCAATTCCCATAATACAGAAGCTGCTAAATCTTGTGTTACCCTGATTGTGTTTCCACAATACTTGAATTGTTTCTTTCTGACTGGGAACTTTGGGACTTGGCATTCCTAGGAGTTTTCCTTTTGGAATCTCTTTTAGGAGGTGATCAGTGGATTCTTTCCATTTCTATTTTCTCCTCTGGTTCTAGAATATCAGGGCAGTTTTCCTTGATAATTTCTTGAAAGAAGATGTTTAGACTCTTTTTTTTTTTTTAATCATGGCTTTCAGGTAGTCCAGTAATTTTTACATTCTCTCTTCTGGTTCTATTTTCCAGGTCAGTTGTTTTTCCATTGAGATATTTCACATTGTCTTCTATTTTTTCATTCTTATGGTTTTGTTTTATAATTCCTTGATTTTTCATAAAATCATTAGCTTCCATTTGCTCCATTCTAATTTTTAAGGAATTATTTTCTTCAGTGAGCTTTTGGACCTCCTTTCCATTTGTCCAATTCTGCTTTTTATGGCGTTCTCCTCATTGACTTTTTGGACCTCTTTTGCCATTTGGGTTAGTCTATTTGTTAAGGTATTATTTTCTTCAGCATTTTTTTGGGTCTTCTTCAGGAAGCTGTTGAGTCATTTTTCATGATTTTCTTGCATCACTCTCATTTCTCTACCTAATTTTTCCTCTACCTCTCTTACTTGATTTTCAAAGTCCTTTTTGAGTTCTTCCATGTCCTGTGACCAATTCATATTTTTCTTGGAGGCTTTAGATGTAGGAGCTTTGATTTTGTTGTCTTCTTCCAGTTGTATAGTTTGATCTTCCTTGTCACCAAAGTAAGATTCTACAGTCTTTTTTTTTCCTACTACTTGCTTATTTTCCCAACCAATTACTTTTTAAGCTCTCTGTTTAGGTAAGACTCTGATTCCAGAGTGGAAAGGGCATTGTCCCAAGCTTCAGGGGTTTTGCACTGTTTTCAAAGATATTTCTATGGACCTGTAAATCTTTAGTTCTTCCAAGGTTGTATGATCAAAGGAGAGGTGTTTACTCCTTTGGCCTGTGCTCCTCTCCCAGCCTGGTGCAACAAACCTTTCTTCCCCACCTTCCAGGTTGTCTTGGGCTATAAATTTGTTTCACTCTGTCATTTTGTGGGTTCTGTAGAATTTCTTTAGAGTCATTTTTCACAGGTATTTGGAGGGGTTTGGGGGAGAGCTCAAGCAAGTCCCTGCTTTCACTCTGCCATCTTGGCTCTGCCCCACTAATCTTTGTCTAGAAATTGCTGAAAGTACACTTTTCTGCATATTATTCTTTATAATGAAGCATTAGTTTTGATAATATGTACTTTTCCTAACACAATAACCCTGAAATAACCCATAAAATTCTATACACAAAATAAAATTGATAACATGCAGAACATTTTTTTCTTGCTAGTAATTCCTTTGATTCTGTGACCATTTGTGCTGATATCTTAATTAAAAAAGACACTCATTTCAGACAATATTCACTTTTCATAACACATGAAATCTATAGTACCATAAATACCATACAGGAAATAAAATTCCTAAAACCTTTTTAACCTGAATTTTACCTTCCTCTGTGTCAGATGGTGATGTAAAGGCATTGTACTATATATATATATATATATATTTTTTTTTTTAGAGGGTGTATATATATATATATATGTATATATGTGTGTGTGTGTATATATATATATATATATATATATATATATATATATATATATACACCCTCTGAAAATCAAGGGTGGTTGCTGGTACTTTAGTCTCGCTGCTGTTAGAAGATGCCAAGACATCACCTTCATCACTGTCCTTCACAGCTGGTGGATGGTGTTAGAGATCATATAGGATGCACCAGCTTGAAATAATCTGCCAGCATGTCTACTTTGTGTGCCATTTGAAATCCTCAAGGGCCCTGGAATATGGGAGCCTAGGGGCAAGTTGACCTTTAACTTTGAGATTGCAGTCTAGCCAATGGGTCAATTATACCAGGCCACTCTTCAAACTTGGAAACTGAGTGATGCAGTCATTTTTTTCCTCTACTGTGCATGGTTATGAATATGTGCAGTTGCCAACAGGAAAGTGAAAATTAGGCTACTATTAAAATCACACAAATGCTTTAAGTTATAAAATTTAAATATGCAGATATTGAGAGTTGATTGTTTAGATAAGGAGATTACCTTCAAGGAGTTTACATTCTACTTATTTCTATTCATTTCTAAAAAGAATATGGCCAACATTCAACAAGTAGGTGAGAGAAAGACTTTGCTAGGTAAATATTTTTGTTATTGAGTATAAATTGTGAAATTAAAGGTTTGGAAGAGACTACCATTATTATCTATTCTCCCATTTGTTTAGCCTGTTTATCAGTAATTGTAGTGAATAGAAGATCACAGAATCTCCTTGGTGGAGATCATCTCCTCCAACCTAGGCTGGAACAAGAATCTCTTCTACAGCTCCTTTAGCAGGTGGTCAGTCATCTGGTTTTCCTTCCCCTCTAGTGAGGAACAGTCTACCTCCTTGTAGGCAGTCTATTCCATTTTTTAATATCTCCAAGTATTAGGAAATTTTTCCTTTTGCAGATCTTGAATCTTTGAGACTTGGCCATTTTCAGTCATACTTGGGCCACCTGAGCCATAGGTAAAAAATAAATGTGTCTTTGGGCCACAGTGGCACTGTGGAAAGAATGGTATATTTAAAATCAGAGGACTTCCAGATTTGCCATGTCAGTCATGTGACTTTGGGCAAATAATCTTGACTTTGCCTTCTTATCCCTTCACAATTTTCTAGCCTCTAACCACCTGATGCAAGGGTGGCCTCTTCATATCCATTTCTTATTTGTTTTTAATGTTAAAATATTTAACATGAGCTGTCAGTCCTTCTCTTACCTCCCCTAAAGAGGTTAATAATATAGCAGGATGCTTCTACAGTGACTGACCTCAGATATGCTTTATCCATCCATTGTTGGTCCCCCTCCTGAACCAAAACATCTCAAGTATTTAACCATCTGTTACTGTTTTTATAAATACAGTAAATACAATTAACAGTAACAAATAATAAAGGTTTGTATTTATTGTTGGATTAGTTTGTGCTTTTCATTGCAGTAAGGAATCCTAGTGAGAAAACTCCTCCCACTGATATAGATTGGTGCATTCTTTGCCATTTATAACTTAGTTGCCGGGGCATTGGAGATTTGAAATTTTTGCATAGATGGCAATGTTTTCTTTCTGAACAGATGTTGTTTTCTGTTACAGGAGAGAAAAGGTAGGTTGATTTCTGTACTATTACTGTTGACTATTGAGTTAACTGTTACCCAAGTCATGATGTAAGAAGTGATGAAATAATATTTCAGCACAGGAAACTAGTGTCCGCCTTTCATACACTTTTCAAAATGTAGTATAAATTAACACTTGCTATTACAGAACATTATTTTGTAAATCTGATTATTTTAAAAGAGTATGTAAAGAATATAATGTATTTTGCCCAATATGATTGTGAATTTTAATTAAAAACCAACTATTGATTGTGATTTTTAAGTAGGAATATGATTAACATACCATTGGTAAAGTTTTCAGCAACCTTTTCAGAATTTGTGGGTCAAAAAAATTTACCAAAATACTATCTCCAAATGTGTCCATAGCCATATTTGCTACTGTGCTCCTAGATAAATGGTGTTTGGGTTATCTGAATGAGGGCTTTGGATGTTACTGTTATTTCCATCCTTTCCCTTTGATTTTTAAAGGTGCAGATGCATCTTCCAGAAGCTAGAGCAGTGGTACCAGACTGTAATTAAGAAAGGCCTCCTTTTTCTGTTTTGATAGTCTCCTAACTTTCTCTTTTGAAATTCAATTTTTTCTTTTTTGGCATTCTAGCCAGCATGAAGCACTAAAACACTATCCTTTAAACTTAAATGCTGTGGGCCATCTTCAGAAATAAAGTAATTGTCAAATTAATACTATTTGGGAAAGCCTGGATTTGAGCATACTTTAAAAAAAGTAAGAATTAAGTTATTTGATAAAATTTTGACAGCGGCCTAATAATGCATTTTGATTCCAGAATTTTAGCTTGCCAGAGAACAAAAAATTCTTGCTGGTTCAGGACAAATGTCTCTTTCTGTAACAGAGCTGCTGGAACCTCTTTGATTTGTTAGTCATTAGATGCAACAAGCTTTTGTTGATATCTGGGTAGCTCTATTTAAAGAAACAGTAACCTTTTACTGTTGAGTTCAAATCAGGATCTGTTCATTGGGTATCTGAGCTGTTTCAAGTATCTCCTTTCTGTTTCTACCAGCCATAAAGTATGAACTTCCTGGATAATATGTGAGATTTGTCAGAGCTAGTAGATATAGTTACTTGAATATTCAAGTTCTGTGGAGTTAGACCACCAGTGAAAAGGAAATTATAATTTATTTCTATCCACCAGTGCTTTTAAATGAGTGAGCATCCTATGGGCTGATAATTTGACAAACTTGAAATTATTTTAAAAATGGCAAGTGTTATGTTAAGTATTAACTTCTATGACATCTTAGTCTAAACATCCAGAGAATCTATTTCTCTTTAAAAATTGTTACAGATCGTGTGTACTTGTATGCTAGAGATAACTAGATGGCACAGTGAGTAGAGCACTGCACTTGGAGTTAGAAGTGCTGAGTTCAAAGTTAACCTCAAACATTTACTAGCTCTGTGATCCTGGACAAGTCACTTAACCTCTTCTACAGTTCCTTCATCTGAATGATAACAGCATCTACTTTCCAGGGTTGTTGTAGGGATCAAATGAGATAATGCATGTAAAACACTTTGCAAACCTTAAAGCACTATGTAAATGCTAGCTATCATCGTCATCATCTCTTTGTCATTGAGGATTCATTTATCTCTCTGCCCACTATAAATTCTGAACCATAAACCTGTTTCTTTTTAGATGAGTTTTCCAGCTTATATGCTTTCAAATAATTGAAGAGGTTTCCACCCAAAATGAGTGCTTTTTGGTGCTTTGGGTTAAATAGGATATTAGCTGTCCAGATATTAATGTTGGATATTAGCTAATTTAAACATACCATTGAACAACATCATAGGTAGCATAAATTTATATTGTGTTGATTATGCACAGGTGCTAAGCACTTTACAAATATTTGATCCCCACAATAACCCTGTGAAGTAGATGCTATTATTATCATCCCCTTTTAAGCTGAAGAAACTGAGGTGAACAGGTTTAGAAATGACTTACCAAACTATGGCTATTAAGCATCTGAGGTTAGATTTGAATTCAGGTCTTCATTACCTAGTCCCAGGGCTCTATCTACTGGGCACCTAGCTGCCTACTGACATGATTCCCATATTTATATAATATTTTAATGTTTGCAGGGCACTTGTTCATATCACCCCTGTAAGATAGGTATTTTAAATATTATTGACCTATTGTATGTTAGAAAATTGAGGTTCACAGAGGTTAAATGACTTGGTCAAGGTCACATGAACTAGTGTCAGAACCATACAGTTTTTTTGGGGGGTGGAGAGGTGTCTGGATTTGTGATTCTATTAGTGTGGGGAACTAAACTTATTTCCTCCTGTGCAGATCAACAGTTTTTCTGTAATTTAGTTTCAGAGAGTTCCCTGGGGCATTAAGAGGTTTTGACTTGCCTGTAGTCACACAGATAGTATGTTTAAGAAGCTAGATTTAAACCCAGATCTTCCTGACTCCAGGGTGGCCTTCTGTCCACTCTGTCTTTCAGGCATAAGTTATGATGCACAAATAACATTGTCTCCCTCCTCCTCCTCCTCCTCCTCTTCCCCCTTCTCCCATTAAGTTAACAAACATCGGGTGTTTATTATCCAAGTCATTAACATAGTACTTGTCAAATAGTGATATTTATTTTTCTATTTAGTGTATGTTCTGTTATTTTCTAAAAACAGTGTAATGAAGAGGTTTTATCATACCTTAAAAAATTAGATATCATTGTGGGTAAATATTGGTCAACAAGTTTGAGTGTAATTGTGCCTGGATTCACCGTAAAAATGTATTTTCATAGTAGGTTTTAATAATACTTTAGTAAAATTTTGTTCTGCAAGTATTTTGATTAAAAATTTTGAAAAATAGAGAGTATAGAAAAATAATTATTTAATATTAATGCTGAATTATTCATTTCCCCTGTGTTTAAAAATATTCAAATTTATAACTAAAATTCATTATCCATTTATATCTCTCCTAGTTCCCTTACACACCACATTGCATTTTTAGGTGCTTAATAAAATGCTTAGTGTTGAATTTTTTATTCAGGAAACCAGTCCTGCAACAATTAATTTAATTTTTATTTTTGTCTCCTAAATTTGAATACAATCTTTTTTTCAACACTAGAGGGCACTATTGAATTATGAATTTAAGGTAGAACTAATTCGTATTAGGTACTTGGGTGGATTGTAATTTATTTTAAAACTTTTAACTTTTAAAAATCAAAATGTCCTTATGTAAAGTATTAATTACCAAGTTAGATATGGTGTAGCAGCAGAAATGGGGGGAAATGTCAGTTAGTTTTAAGGATTATGATGTAGATTCAGGTGTATAATAAGTGTGCCAAGGACTTCACTAAGCCTGGGATTACAGGGACAAAAATGAAATTGCCTAAGTATAGATGCATATAGTAATTAGATGAAATTAAAACAGTTCATTGTATTTATAATGTTTTTAGATAAATTTTCTTGTTTATAAGACTGAATAAAAATAAATGCACGTAAAAGTCAAATTTCATAAAGAAGTTCCTTATATGTGGATGCTTCACATAAAATATTAAAAAAGATTGATGATAAATGTACAAAATATCTGAAGGCAGAAATAATAGTGTTTGGAAGCTAATGATATACTTAGTGCTTTCCTAAACATATTTTCAACCTTTATGCTGATTGACTTCTAATTCTAGAATTAGGATTTTCATTGTATTCAACAAATTTTTCTTGAGTATTTAATACTCAGTGTTTAATTAGACATTCTACTAATTCCTGAAAGGGATAGCAGTCCAGTGGGAAGGATTAAAGGTCTGCTGTATAAGTGTCAAACAGTACATGAGAAATATACTAACAGCTAGGAAAGTTCATTGGAGGGAGGGGTTGTTTTTAGTTAGTTCAGCAATAGTATAAGAAAATGTAAAGGAGTTACCTGAGCTGGACTGTTGAAGTATAAGTAGGATATTATTTGAGGGGAGAGCAAAATTGGAAAGAATACCTTCAATGTAGTGAACAAAGGTATAGTGAGCAAATGAAAAATTTTGATTTGAAACATTTTGTGAAATTATTTGAATGCCAAGTGTGTGGGATAAAGACCCCAAAGACCCTTACCCAAATAAAACAGAGGTTTCTTCAGGTAGAAGCCCCAAACATAAGCTATTTATTCCTAAACAAGTCTCCCTAGAGTTGGGTGTCACCTACCCAGAACATACACCAGTGTAGGGGGGCAAAGTACAAAATCAAGCAGTTATATACCCTTGTTCAAACAATTCTGGGACCATCCCCCAAAAAACCCCAAGTCCCTTCCCCAGTAACCAGACCTTCATTCCCATTGGTGGGAAGGTGTGTCCTTATAATCCTTTTACCCAATACAAAATTATTTATCAGAAGTAAGCTTATCACAGATTAAATATTACTTTTTCTCGTTTGCCAGAAAGCAAGACAATTTATAGAAACACCTGGCAGACATATTACTTGTTGCAAAAAGGAGGCAATTTATTTTCAGATAATGATATTTATTTTTCTATTTAGTGTATGTTTTGTTATTTTCTAAAAATATATTTAATATACTTGTTGCTTTTCTTGTTTACCAAAAATAGGCACCTGGCAGACACATTATAGAAAAATAAAATTTGGGCCTATCAAGACTAAACCTAGCTCAAATTTGGTGACTGTCTCCTTTACTTTATGAGAATATTTTCACTTGTCCCACTCACAAGCTAAGAAGGAAATGGGGGTATTTATTTGGAATATAACCAAAGGTTTTTGATTAGGGAAAAATCTATGTTTCCCTCTATTCCTTCAATAGACAATTTTACAAACATTTGTTAAGTGCTTACTTTATGCAAGGTACTGAAAGAAACAGACTAGGGAAGCAAAGATAAAAATGACAGCCCCCCCTGCCTTCAAGAAATTGCCTATGAGGGCCATGGAAAAGTAGTGGAAAAGACAATTATAGTACAGGGTAGCAGACTGAGATTGTGGTGTGGTCTTCTAGGATAACTTTAGGAGAGAGAAAATGCCTTCTTCGGTAATCTGGGGAAGGCTTCACACGTTGGTACCTTATTGATTGAAATTCAGTGTGAGTCAACATTGCGATTAGTGGAAGCTAAAGAAGCTTGATGTTATTTGGGGCAGCATGGAGAGGTATGGTATTCAGGAATAAGGAGAGAGAGCAGCCTTTCTGCACTTTTTTGGGAGAATACCACATCTGGAATATTATACTAATTCCTGGCACAATAGTTTAAGAAGGACATTGTTAAATAGGAGTGTTTGGTGGAGAGTAGCCTAGATAGTCAGTAGTCAGTAAACATTTTTTAAGGGCTCACTATTGTGCCTTTGCTAACTGCTGGAGCTAAAAAAAAAAAAAAAAAGGCACATTCTTGACCCCAGGGAGCGCACCTTGTAGGGGAGGAAAATTGCACATGAAAAGAAGCTGAGGTGTTAAGAGGGTTGGGAAGGGTACTAGAATATGGTGAAGAATTAACAATCTGTGATGTCTACCCCGGGCTCCCTCTTTAAATGGAGGACTTGGGAGGAGCTTTCTGCTACCCTATTCACCTTTCACCCTCCCCTGTCAGAGGGAGGGAGGGGCCCCAGGAGCAGGCTGTGCTGAGAAGTGTGAATTTCAGAGTTAATCTTGTAGAATGGGGATTTACATGAAGTTCAGGAGGCAGCAGGATAACATAAACTTGATTTGTTTAGCCACAGGCAAAACCAGGGATATTGGGTACAAATTTCAAAAAAGCAAATGTCGGGAAAATTGTTAATTATTAAGAGCTATATGAGATTACTATATCAGATCTAGAGCTGGAAGAGACCTTAGGGACATCTCATCCAACCCTTCCCTCAAACTCCTTATTTTACAGATGAAAATGAGGCCCAGGAAGATTAAGTGGTTTGCCCACAGGTAATAAACCTCTAAGTGGAAATTTAACCCAGATTCTCCAACTCCAGAGCCTGGTAGCATGGACTTCTTTGGAAGGTGGGGGCTTTTTATTTCCTTGGAGGCCTTCAAGAAAATCGTGTTTGACTACTTGTCAGATATGTTGTAGTGAGTTTCTCTTAGCTGTGCATTGTACTAGATGACTGCAGAGGACTCTTCCAACTCAAAATTGTTGTGATCCTCCTGTGGGTCTGAGGGGTGCAGATAGAAAAGTATGTTCTAGATTTGGATATGATATATACAAATGTAGAAGCAGGAGATGGTTTGTTGAAATTAGGGAATCGGTATTGCATTTTGGCTAGAATATATAGAGTGTGGGAAAGAGAGTAATGTGAAAGTTAGAAAGATGGAATGGGTCAGAAGATTTAAGGCCTTAAATTTAGACTGATGAAATGTTATTTTTATTTCACAAGCTCTAGAAAACCACATAAGGTTTTTGTACCTGGGAGTGACATGGTGGGACTTGTGTATTAGGAAGAGTATTTGTGTCAGTAATGGACTGGCAAGGAGAAGTGGCAGGGAGACCAGCTCAGATGCCTTTATAATTGTCTTAGAGAGAGGTGATGAGGCCTTCAAGTTAGGCCCTCAAGTTAGTCAGTGGTTGAGTGAAGAGGAGAAGGGTATGAATTCCATAGGTTTTGTGAAGGAAAAATTGACAATTTCAACAACTGATTAGATGGGGGGGGGGGGGGGTGAAATGGAAGAATCAGGAATGACTCCAACATTTTGAGCCTCAGTGGCAGGTAGATGGTAGTACCTGCAAATAGGAAATTGAGATTAAGGGGATGAGATTTAGTTTACAAGGGTGGTGTGTGCAGAAGGAATTTGTTGACTTTGAGATGCCAGTCAAGGTAGAGATGTGCAGCAGGCAGTTATTTGGAAATGCAGTCCTGGAGTTCAGGGAAAAAGATTAAAGCTGAATATATAGATTTGAGAGAGAGAGTGATGATAATTACAAATTATTGGTCAGAGCTGTGGAGCACGCTCACAAGTAGAGATTAGAAGGAGAAAGAACCACTTAATGAGACAGAGGAAGTCAGATAGGAGGAAAATCAGGAAAGAACATTGTCATGGTAGCCAGGGAAATTTGGAGGTATGTATTTTTGTAATCTTTTTGCTAAGATTTTACTTTACATTTTTTACATAATATTTCTTTAGTGATGGCGGTCTATAATTCCTTACTTTATTATTGTGACTATTATTTAGGTATCAAGACTATATTTGTTTCATTAAAAAGAGTTTGGTATGGTGTTTTCTTTCTCATTTTCTAACATAATCTGTGTAGCATATTGTTTGTCTTTGTTTAGTCGTTTCAATTGTGTCTGACTCTTCATGATCCCATTTGGGGTGTTCTTGGGAAAGATACTGAAGTGGTTTGTGATTTCCTTCTCCAGCTCACTTGATAGATGAGGAAACTGAGGCAAATAAGGTGTAAGTGACTCGCCCGGAGCCATACGGCTAGCAAGTGACTGAGGCTGGATTTGAACTCTGGTCTTCCTGACTCCAGGCCCAGTGCTCTATCCACTATTCCACCTAGTTGCCTCTTGTGTAGCATAAATGTTAATTATAATTAATTAATTATAAACATTAAAAATTATTTAGACATTTATTAGAATTTACCTATGAATTTGTCTGGACCAAAGTCTGATCTCTTGTTCTCTAGTCCTCCCTCCTTCCCCAACAACATCCCCACCCCCATCCTTTAGTTCAGTTCAGTTTTCTGAGATTGGATTACTTAAGATCTTTATCTCATGTTATGTTAATTAGGATATTAATTAGGTTATTTTATATTTGTGTCATGCTCCAAAAAGGTCAAGGATGATGATGACTGAGTGAAGTCCATTGGGGTTAGTAATTAAGTGGTTATGACTTTAGAGAACAGTTTTTAAAAATAATGGGGTCACAGTCAAGATTACAAGAGATTGAGGATTAGAGAGAGCATTTATTATTATATGCCAGCACTTTGCTATTTTTTTTTTTTGTATTCCTAATACTAGCTCCAGAAACTCCTACTTCAATCTTCCCTTGCCCGTGGAAATAAACTTTTATTTAAAAAATGAACTCTGAGATTTGAAATTTTTTTTAAACAGTGCTTTACATTGCAGAAGAGATTTTTCTTAGTTACTGAAGAGCTCATTAGAATTTTTTTTTTTCAAATCAGACCAAGGCTTTTATTTATTCATTTCTTGCATTTAAAATATTCTTCGATGTCATCTTTGGCCTGAGATTCCTTGCCATAGTCCTTTAACAACAACACAACTGCAGCCAACCACTTTACAGGGCTTTTCCTCTCTGTCAGTTTTACAGAAGCCTGCCCATTCACCCAGCTTCTTGTTGTCATCAACCTTGATCAAATTGGTTTGATGCTCAGCACATAGGGCCTCAACCAACTTTACATACATAGGTTCATCACAGTTGGAAGCAAGTACACAAAGATGGGCTTGGCGTTTGTCCAAGGCTTTGGCAGCTTCTCGAATTCCACGAGCAAGGCCATCGTGGATGAGTGCGGTCTTCAGTACTTCTTGTAGAGCGGTGTTAATGTCCATTACACCTGCAGCAGCAGTGCTTTCCTCGGCCATGGCAGAGGTTCACAGGTGAAGCTAAATCTTGAAAACACCTGGGCGCCTCAGTGGCGACAGGGAAAAAGCGCTCATTAGAATTTTTAAAGGTAGTGAGGGACAGTAGAGGTGTAGTGATCACCCAAGTGATTAGCAGAGTGGGATGCCAGGAGTGTTTTAGTTTAATGCATTTACCTCAACTTATTGAGCAACCTTCTATCTTTCCTTCTGTACTTTGTTTTCTGTTTCCTTTAGCCCATCTGCTCTTCTTCCCTATTGTTTTGTTCTTGAAAACAAAGTCTCTTGATGATATTCTTTTTTTTACATCACTTACTCTCGATGACTCTTCCCTCCAGCCTTACTCCCTTTTTTGTAACAAACTCTACTCCATCCTTGGATTCTTTCTTTTATCCTTTTTTAGAAGTCATAATTCTTTTTTCTTTAGCTATTGTAAAAAAAAAATTCAAGTGAACCTTAATTACCTGAATCTCAACATAGTGTAAATGGCAATGAAAAGGAAGGAACAAATTCCAGTGAGTTTATGACTGTGGCAAGGACAAGACTTCATGACTTGATGGATATGCACAGAATGAAGAGGAAGAAAACAGAAATGACTGAGATTTTGAGTTTTAATGAGAGGTAGAATCATTGTTAGTACCTTTAGTAGAAATATTGAAACAAAAAGGGAAAGGTGTCTTGAGAAAGGTGCTAATAAGTTTATTTTGGAACATTAAATTGAGGTACTGATGGAAGACAATCTACTGGAGGCTATTGCTGGAGAAAAGATTGTGATAATTAAAGTCCTAAGGGTTGAATAAAATAGTCAAAAGAGAATGTACAGAGAAGCTAAAGGTTTGAAAGCCAAGTTTTGGTGTTAAAGGGACAGAAGAAAAAAGAGAAACCATAAAAGGAAAAGAGAGAAGGAATAGTGAGAAAGGTAGGAATGGGGTATCAAAATACTTCATTGGCTTACAAGGCAATGAAAAGGGTATGAGGAAAAGTGTGCTCCGTAGAGTAGGGAGTGTGAAGGTGGGAGGAAAGAGAGAGGGAGAAATGCTTAACTATTTTCTCTGTTCTGTGCCACTGAGCGCTAAGTACATAAATGCAAGTTAGAAAGACAACCCCTACCTTCAAGGAATTTACATTTTAATGGAAGAAAATATCTTAGGGGTGGAAGAAAGGGGAGAAGGAAGGGTAATGTGGGAGGGGGCACTGGGACAGGAGGGAGAAACAGTTAGAATTTGGAGAGTTGAGGCAGATATTTTGAGAACCTATTTATTGCATTATGCTTGTAATAGAAAAAAAGATAAAGAGAAGGAAGGCAATTCATAAACAAAAGGCATAATATAGATATTGTACATTTTTTGCATGTGTAGTTTATTTTAAATTGTGTTTTTGAGGAAACCAAACATTTTTCTAGCAAGAAGAATCTTTTAAGTTGCTAAATTTTAAAATTAGGAGGAACTTTAGAGATCTTCTGGTCTAAACCTTTTCATTTTATAATGTGAACTTTGGTAAGTAGGAAGAAGAACTCAGGTCTCCTGACTTTCAGTCAAATGTAGAGGGCTATGCCGTGGACTGGCCAGTCTTGACTTTACCAGTTACTGATCATTCACATTTAAGGTTTATAAAATACTTGCCGTATAACTTTGTGAGCTCTGTGGTATAAGCATTATCATTCCCATTTTACAGGTGAGGAAACAAATTTATAGGTGAGAAAACTTATATAGCTAGTAACTGTCAGAGCAAGGACTTAAAATTTCACACTCCTGGTTCAGCTTTTTTCTGCTTTAACAACTTTCTACTTGTGTCATTTGTTGCTTTACACTCGGTATTTAGTGCTTGTTTTTATAGCAACAATAATCTGTGTTTTTACTGACTTAATAACCTCAGATCAGTTTGCTTCACTTCTACCCTGCTCATGCACAGGGTTTCTAGGATCATATGAAATAATGTGCTTTAATGTGGTTTTAAACTATAATTTTTTGAATAAGTTTTTATTGCTATATGATTTTTTACATTAAAGGTGTCAAACACTCCGAAGTGCTGCCTGAACCAGATTAAAATGTAATTGGGAAATACTTAACAAAACAAATAAAAATATAATAAAACATAGGTAATACTACATTTAAAAAACAAAGTCATTATGCAGCTTGCAGGAATTCTTTTATAGCAATCAGAGCCCTCTGTTTATATTTGAGTTTGACATCACCATAATTCCCTCAGTATCCTTCTCTTTCCCCTTATAAATCCCATATAAATGTATTGATTCCCCCCTTCTCTTAAAAAATATTTATATGGGATTTATTAGGGGAAAGGGAAGGATATGCAAGGTATTACACTTAATGATTTTCTACCTCTGCAAAGGTATGGGCAAAGGGTGTCTTCTCATATCTCTTCCTTTAACCTGCGACACTTAGTTTTGATTTATTTTATGTGTTTTCCCCCTTATAATGTGATACACATTGTGCATATTATTTTATTCTATTTGCTTCTTTTCATCAGTTTGTCTAGATTCATTAGTCATTATCGATGGCAGTGTAATATAAATTACATTTGTGTACCACAGTTTGTTTAATCATTCCCTGGTCAGTGGACATATACTTTGTTTCCAATCCTTTACTATCACAAAACATGCTATCATAATTTTGATAAGGCATTTTCTTTTAATCATTTGCCTCCTGGGGGAATTACCCTAGTTGTGGAATCTCTGGATTAAAGGATATGGACATTTTAAGTTGCTTTATTTGCATAATTACAAACTGCTTTCCAAAATGGTGGTACTGATTCACAGCTCCATCCATAAGGCACTAATGTGCCTATCATCTAACATATCTTCAGCACTGGCTATACCCTTCTTTTGTTGTCATTGCCATTGCCATTGATCATTCTCCCCTCTCCCCTCCCTGTTGATTGAAAGAATCTATCTTTTAGTTTTATGACTATAAAAATGTTCTTGTTGTTTAGTCACGTCTGACTCTTTGTGACCCCTTTTATGGTTTTCTTTTTTTATGTATTCACTTATTCATTCATTTCTTTATGTTTAGTTTTCAACATTCACTTTTATAAGATTTTGAGTTCTAAATTTCCCCCCTTGATGGCGTGCAGTGTGATACAGGCTATACATGTCCAATCATATTAAACTTATTTCCACATTATTCCTGTTGTAAAGAAGAATCAGAACCAAAGGGAATAACCATGAGGAAGGAAAGATGACCAAATAGTATCCTTCAATCTGCATTCAGACTCCATTTTTCTTTCTCTGGATGTGGATAGCATTTTCCATCTTTATTCAGCATCAGTTCATGTAATCTTTCCTGCTTTTTCTAAAATCTGCCTGCTGATCATTTCTTATGCAACAGTAGTATTCCATTACATTCGTATACCACAACGTGTTCAGCCATTTCCCAATTGATGGGCATCCCCTTGGTTTCCAATTCTTTGCTACCACAAAAAGAGCTGCTATCAATATTTTGTTTCATGTGGATCCTCTTCCCATTTTTATGATCTCTTTGGCATACAGACGTAGTAGTGGTATTGCTGGTTCAAAGGGTATGCACGATTGTCTGGGGCTTTTTTTTTTAAGGGGAAGGCAAGGCAATTGGGGTTAAGTGACTTGCCCAAGGTCACAAAGCTAGTAAGTCTGTCAAGTGTCTGAGGCCAGATATGAACTCAGGTCCTCCTGACTCCAGGGCTGGTGCTCACTATGCCACCTAACTGCCCCTGTATGCGCAGTTTTATAGCCCTTTGGGCATAGTTCCAAATTGCTCTCCAGAATGGTTAGATCAGTGCATTAGTGTTCCAGTTTTCCCACATCTTCTCCACCATTTATTATTTTCCTGTTTTGTCTTTTTAGCCAATCTGATAGGTGTGATGTAGTACCCCAGAGCTATTTTAATTTGCATTTCTCTGATCAATAGAGATTTAGAACATTTTTTATATGATTATAGATAGCTTTAATTTCATCTGAAAACTGCTTGTTCATATATCCTTTGACAATTTATCAGTTGGGAAATGACTTGTATTCTTGTAAATTTGACTCAGTTGTGTGTGTGTGTGATTTTTTTTTTTTAGAAATGAGACCTTTATCTGAGCTGACTGTAAAAATTGTTTCCCTTCTAATCTTGATTGCATTGGCTTTGTTTGTACAAAACCTTTTTAATTTAATGTTTAAATCAAAATTATCCATTTTATATTTCATAATATTCTCTCTATCTCTTGTCTAATCATAAATTCTTCTGTTCTCCATAGACTGATAGGTAAACTATTTGTTGCTCTATTAATTTACTTATGGTATCACCCTTTATGCCTAAATTATGAACCCATTTTGACCTTATCCGGGTATACGGTGTAAGATGTTGGGCTATGCCTAGTTTCTGTTATACTGTTTTCTAGTTTTTCCAGCAGTTTTTGTCAGATAGTAAGTTCTTATCCCAGAGAGTGGAGTATTTGGGTTTATCAAACAGTAGACTACTGTAGCCATTGACTGCTGTGTCTTGTGTGCCTAACCTATTCCACTGGTCCACCACTCTATTTCTTAGCCAGTACCAAGTAGTTTTGATGATTGATGCTTGATAATATACAGTTTTACTTTTATTACACTGTCTTCACTGTATAGATTGTTCTCATAAAAATTCTCATTGTGTTAATATTCTTAGTCTTCTTTTGGGGAGGCACTTATATTGATAGAATTATGTATTTTGAACTGGAAGGGGCCTCAAAAGCTAAAAAACTGAGGCTATATAAGTGACTTTCCCAGTGTTAATAGCAAAGCCAACGTTTAAATCCAGTTTCTCTTACTCCAAGTTCAGTTTTCTTTCCATTGAACTATGATGCCTCCTTTTGTGCGCTTATAAAATCGTTCAGTCATTAAGCATTTATTAAGTGCCTACTGTGTGCCAAGCACTGTGAACTCCTTAAGGAGTTCACAGTCTAAAGGGGGAGATGACATGCAAATAACTATGCTAAATACAGGATAAATAGGAAATAATCAGCAGAGGGAAGCACTACAATTAAGACCATAAGATCCTGGAATTTTACCATGCCTTTGCTGCATTCCCCCTTTTCAGATACTTTGAGAATTGGTCCTTAATGCCCTCTGGTGTTGCCACAAATATAACCTCTTCTGTGTATATTTTGTCTAGTCTAGCTGCTCTTCCCATCTTTCTTTTCCTTGGTGTCATTTTTTATTAACCATGCAACATATTAGGAAGGTAATTTTATGGTCCATGTATGAGAACTATATTGTCAGTGGTAGAAAAAAAGTTTACAAAAATCTTCCACTTTTCATCTGTCTTTTACTCCTCTAGCTTTGTCCTTAAGCTATACTTTCACTTTACTTTCCACTGTTTCTTACTGTTTTATGAGGTAATACTCCCCATAATTTTCCACTATTCTCTATATATTCCTATAAATGGCCTTATACTCTAACTCCATTTTGCCCTTGGATACCATTATCTCTACTTTGCAAGATTAAATATGGCCTTGCTAATATTGCCCTTTTTCATGTTGTCAGTTCCTTTATCCATTTCTCATTTTTCAGCATCATCAGCTTGCTTAAATGGTTCAAGATGGAGTTAACTTAAATTGCACCTCATATCTTTTTCTCATTTTTATTCCTTCTAGTTTTGTATTTTTTAAAAAATTTAACAAGTTACATCCCTGCCTGTACATAAGAATGACTCCCATATCAGCAGTTTACTGTTAATATATAATCAGGTAGTTTAATGCATAGAGTTATTTTGGATTTCTTTTTTGGAGTCAGGAATACTTGAATTTTAATCCTACCTAATTGCTTGGTGTCTTGGATAAGTCATTTGACTTAGTTTCAATTTCCTCATCTTCACAATAAGGATAATATTTGTTGTAAAGATAAAATCTGTATGAAATGCTTTGTAAACTTTAAAATATTGTGTAAATGTCAGTAGTATTTTTACTATTATTTGATACTTGCCATGTCCATATTCTAAGCTCAGCAGTTTTTTTGGAAGGCAGAAGGAGCAAGACTTGAATCTCCATAGCTTGCCCAGGCCACTCAGAGCCTGATTTCATTACTGATTGATCGTAGTAGCCTTGACCTCCTCAATTTCTGACCCTGACCTAGGCAGCCTGGACCTCTTCTCTTTCCATCTTGGTGCCTAATTTAATGCAGACACATGATCAGTTTAGCACCCTGTAGCTCAGAACGTCTGAAGTTAAGTGATTCATTAGCCTCAATCCAGAGGTTTACAGGAATCTGCTACCATTCCTGGCATATTGCATATGGAGTGTAAAAAACTGTATTTACTCTACAATTGGCATTTTATTTTTTGCTTTAAATTTCTTGGGGGATTTTTATCCTGTATTTAACAAACATCAAATAAACCTTTCTATATACAAAGTAAAACAGAAAAAGAATTGTACATGAAATTGAACACCTTTTTAAGTATAAAATAAATGTGTAAACTTGCAAAACTGCCCTGCTTATCTGTGTTTTCTTCTGTTTTCTTAATACGCATTTTTTTAAAAAACATGCTTCAGTGATTGTCTTTTTTTCTTTTTCTAAGGGAAGAGCCTTTTTGATATGTTTGACTTCATTTTAGTTATTAGACTTGTTTTCTAAACCTAGATCCTAGTGAGGCAAATATTCTAACTTTACGTTTTATCAACATTTATTTATAGGAATAATGTATTTGTTGCCTTGGACTTGAAATAATCAGAACCCTACTATAGTAAACAGAAGGACAAGAACTGATGTTGTGGGAAATATGGACCTAATGAACGGGCAGTTGAGCAACATTAACATTGCAGCTACTGCTTCAGAGGTAAGAAATACAATTATACATATCTTCTTAAGGATTTTTAACTCTTCAAATATTACTATGTTATATATTTAAATAATCTACTGTGCAATTGGATGATCCAAGATTCTAGTCAGGATGTCAAAAGTCATTTAGTTCATCTCATATTAGAAGCATGAATTGTTAACAACATGACTAACAAATAATTATCTAGCCTCTACTTAATGTCTTCCTGTAATAGGGAATGCAGTATCTGTCATAGCAGCATGATCCATCATTGGTCATCTCTAATTAGGATTTAAAGTTTCTCCTTATAAAATATTGAAATCTAGCTCCTTCAGTAAGTACAACAAGAAGATCAACCTCAAACCCAAATGCTCATCATTGATATCATGGAGGGAAGAGAGATACGACTGATAATTAAGTAAGGCAGTGTCAGACAGGATTTTATGCAGCAAGAATTCTGTGTACTCTCTGCCCCTTTGACCTTAATTGGATGACTCCTCTTAGAATCATCATGTAAGGCTCATCATGTCTTCATTTCTCTCTACACTGCACTCCAGACATTTTCTACTTTATCCCATTCTCACACTTCCCCATCCTTAATTTTCATCTTCCTTTTATATGTTATCTTCCTCTATTAACATGTAAGCTTCTTAAAGATAGGGATTGCCTTTCTTTTTGCTTGTATTTGTATTCCCAGGGCATAGCACAGTGTCTGGTGCTTAGTAAGCACTTAATAAAGGCTTGTTGACTAACTGACCTGGCAGGAACCCTGAAATATCACTCATTTGGGCTCTAGAAATTCTAGTGGTTGGTTTACTACTCTGGCCAGTGTGAGGTTAAGTCACTTAACCTCAATTGTCCTCCAAAAAGCAAAAGAAAAAGTACATGGCAGAGGTCAAAAGAAAACATAGAAGGAAGCACAGAAAAGCTGTATAGCTTGGAAAACAGTGTATAGCATTTCTTCCCTAAGTTTTCTTGAAATGTAAATTTGTTGTTTAATATTGAATCTTCTCATGTTCTGTTGTATACATGGAAGGTTTTTTTTCCCCTGTATTTTTTTATTTAAGTGTAAAATGAATAAAACATTAAAAAAAACCAGTTCTGGTTTTTGCAAAAAGCCTTTTAAGCATCTGTTGATATGTTTTTATTATTTACAGTGTTAACATGATTTATATTTGTGGTCTTCCTTATGTTGAACCACCCCTGTATTCTGGTATGAACCCTACCTTCTCATAGTACATGAACAGTCCTAATATATTGTTGTAGCCTACTTGATATTATCTTATTTTAAATTTATATGTTATTGTTCATTGGCCACATTGATCTGTAGTTTTTTACTCTGCTTAGTCTCTCCCTGGCTGTAATGTTAATGGGATTTAAGATTTTCCCCACCCATTAATAGGCCTTACTTGGACCCCATTTAGGGAGCTTGCTTAGGGGAGGCCTATTTGTAGGAAGGCTTTCACATCTTTTGCTAATTTCTAATTAGGCATTGAGGGTTGTGGTGCCTTCTTGTTCTAAGAAGTGTATATATATATATATACTCTTTCAGTTGGTATTTTGCTTTAGGGGTTTGCTTATGAGAAGGATCTTGTGATTCCCTGGTTGAGATTCTGAGCAGCCTTGTGTTCAGAGCTCCCTGACTGCTCAGATGTAAAAGCTCTCTCGATCCAGGGATACATGTAAAGTGTATAGTTGGCTCAGGCAGTCTGTTGGTCTTTATTTCTCTGTTTGTATTTTCTCTGAAATTCAGGGTGCTGACTTTTCCCCTGAACTAGTGAAAGTAATTAAAAAAGACTGTTGACCCCTTAAACAGCTGTCTTTCCTAGTAAAGCAGATCTAAGAACCTGTGCTAGCTGCCATTCTGGGTATGCCAGTGTGGTCGCTGATACACTGGCTTAGATGTTAAAAGTATATTTGTAGCATAGGGTATTTGAAAAGAATCTTCTTTTCTGTTACTGCAACAGTATATGTAGTGTTGCATTTAATTTTTCTTTGAATGTGTGATTGAATTGACTTGTAAATTCTTCTGGTCCTGGATATTTTTTTTCTTTGAAGTTCATTCATGACTTATTCAATTCCTTTTTCTAATTTTAATAGTAAGTTATCAGCTTTCTTAGTATATAATTGGGCAAAATGGTTTCTTTTAATTTTTTAAATTTTCTCTCCAGTTTTTTCATTTTTGACATGAATTTTTTCTCCAAAAAAATCAGATTCATGTTTATCTTTATTTTTTTTTTTTTAAGCAATCGGGGTTAAGTAACTTGCTCAAGGTTACATGCGTGTGGTGCTAAGTATCAGAGCCTGGATTCGATCCCAGGTCATCCCAACTCTGGGGCTGGTGCTCTTACTCGCTGAGCCACCTGGCCACCCCTAAGCAATTGGGATTGAGCAACTTGCTCAAGGTTACACAGCCAGGTGTTTCTGGGTGGGTGCTAAGTGTCTGAGTCCGGATTCGATCCCAGGTCATCCCGACTCTGGGGCCAGTGCTCTTACTCGCTGTGCTACCTGGCCGCTCCTATCTTTCTTTTTTTTCTAAAAAAAAAAAGGAGCAGTTCCTAATTTCATTTATCAATTTTTGAAGTTTTATTAATCTCTTTAATTTTCAAAATTTAATTTTTTCAAAATTAATTTCAAAATTAATTCTACTCTTTTGCTTAGTTGGGATAGTTTTGTCATTTAATTATTTTTTTCAATTGCATATCCAGTCCATTGATTTCATCTGTTTCTTTTTGAATGGGAATGGAAATGCTCTATTCCACTAAAAGTATGTCTCTTTTTCCCTTGTAGGATTATATTTCGTTTTTCTGGCTGTTTGCCTTAGTTGTAAACCTTTATCTTTTTGTCTTTTAGAATATTATTCCTAGATATTTTCTCCTTTTAAATATCTTCAGTCAGTCTTGACCCTTATATTAGCTCCTTGCTCCTTAAACTCATTCTAGTTTGACTGATTATGTTATTTTTTATTTGACCTGGAATCTGTGGGATTTGACTATGACATTCCTGGGGATTTTTGTTTTAGCATTTCTTTCAGGAAGTGACCAGAAAATTATGTTTTCAATTTGCTCTCTGATTCTGAGATTTTTGGCATTTCATTATTTGATTTCCACATTTTTCTTGTCATAATTTCCAGAGTTCAATAGTTCTTAGATTTTTCTCAACCTGTTTTCTAGCTTAGCTGTTTTTGATATAATGTCTTTTAGATTTTCTTTTTTTTTGAGTTTTTTCTTCAATGTTTAGATTTTTGTTTTCATATTTCTCTTCTTTGGAATCATTTTCAGTTTGACTTATTTTCATTTTCAGGTCATTCAGTTCTTAGGTGAGGTTTTCCACCACCTGTTCTGAGGCTTCAGTTCTCTTTGTCAGGCTTTCTTTCTAGTTAGTCCATTTTGTGTCTCTTGTTTCATTTCTTCCAGGTACTCATATTCATGTGGTCAGGACATTTTACCTCAGTGGATTTCTTGTTGAGTTGCAGTCCTACCTCAGCTTTATTCCCTGAACATTTCTCAAATCAAGTTTGGGTATAGCTACAATTATACAATGTCATTCCATTTCCTTATAGTATTTGGTGTTTTCCTTGGTTTGATTTTCTCATCTACCTCAGTGTCTTAGTTGGGGGACCCTAGTTGGGTCAAGTATAACTGAATGCCCTGGATAGGACCTTCCTGGTCCTAGGTATGTATGGTGGTCAAAATGAGTCTCTTCAAGAGGTTTTAGGACTGCCGTATTGCTTTGCCTTCCCTGTGGACTCCCTCTTGACACAGTGCTATGGGACCTTCCCCTGTTTTAGAGTCTGCCTGGGATCCTTTCCTCCAGCTGTTGGTCTCAAGGACTCCCACCAGGATCTGGGATACCTGACTGGTCTTTATTTATGATTCTTTTTGTCTTGCCACCTGGCTTGGGTTGCTAGTGCCACCACCAGAATCTTCCCAGGGCTACTCTCTTGCACTGTGACTGAAAGTCACAGACTCTAGTCTTCACCTAGGGGTTTTTGCCTATCAAGCTATTAGTATCCTGTTGGACCCCACCTATAAATCTGTTAGCTATTTTATACTTTGCTTTCCTCCTTCCCTGATTTGTAGGTCTCTGGGTCTCTGCAGGACTCCAGAGATTAGTGGATTCCCTGTGCTGGATGCAGGATGCAGGAGTCTACAACTAATTCTTTTTATTTCTTTCTAAACTAGTATATTTATAAGCCCCCTGGGTTATATGGAGGTGATTTAGGCTCATCTGTGTTCTGGAGTGTGAAAGGGAAGAGAAGGGAATAAACATTTATTAAGCTCCTGCTATTTACCAGGCAGTTTGAGTCTACCATTGTAAAAATTCAGCATTTACTGTTATAGTAAAAGCACATGACTAAGCAAAATAATTAAGATGGCAGTAATAGCATCTTTTCACTTCCCTGTGTTTGACTTCCTGGTCAAGAAACTAATTAATTACAATCAATGTTTTAAACACCTAGCATGTACCTTAAACTGTGTTAGGGAGGGGGCATTGTACATGTACAAAGAAATAATCCCTACTCACAATGAACTTAGGCGGTGTAGTAAATAGATTGCTAGACTTGAAGTCAAGAATACCTGGGTCTAAAATCCTTCCTCACAAATTTAGTATCTGTGTGACCCCGTGCAAATCACTGTTTTCCATAGTTCTTTCCCTTCAAAAGTGGGAATGATAATAGCACCTACTTTCCTGGGTTGTTGTGAGGATCAAATGAGATAACAGTTGTAAAGCCCTTTGCAAACTATTAAATCCTAACTCTTAGAGCTATCGTTATATTTTAACGAGAAAGATAATAAGTACATATAAAAATACAAAGGGAATAATTAAATTTAGATTCATTTTTAAGTGAGTAACTTAAAACTATACTAAGACTATACACAGAGTAGTTAAATACAATGCATTTTAAGAGAGATGGTATTTGCACTTGGGGGGAGATCATTAAAGGCTTCATGCAGAAGATAGAGCTTAAGCCATATCTTAAAGAAAAAGGGGGATTCTATGAAGTAGAATAATGGACAGGGTATTTTAGGTATGAGGAATGTGCATGACAAATGCATGGAAATGGGAGATGCAGTATCATGTGTGAGGATAGAGAGAAGGCCGTCATGGCTAGATGGCAGTGAGGAAGGAAGAATAATGTCCAGGGAGGCTGGAATGATAATTTGGGGCCATATTGGGTAGGACTTTAAAATCTAAGCATAAGAGTTTGTGTTTTATCCTAGAGACAACAGGAATCATTCACATGATAAGATCTGCACTTAAGGAAAATTATTTTGGCAGTAACGTATAGTAATAATAGCACCTCTTATGTGCCAGACATTTCCTAAGCACTTCATAAGTATTATCTCATTTGATCCTCCCAATAACCCAGGAAAGTAGGTGCTATTATTATCCCTATCTCTCACCTGAGGAGAGACAAAGAGCGATTAAGTGATTTGCTCAGTCAGTCATACAGCTAGTAAGTATATGGGGCACAATTTGAACTCACATGTTCCTGAGGGCAGGCCCAATGTTCTGTTCATTTTATCACATGGCTACTGGATGAACTAGTTAGGGAGACCAATTAGAAGTCATTACAGTTATCTAAAGACATGATGTGGACCTGAACTAAGGTAGTAGCTGTGTGAGTAAAGAAGGATTAGAATGGCAGATACTGTGAAGGTGGAAACATCAAGATTTGATAACTGAATAGATATGTAGGACCTAGAGAGAGTTGTTTAGGAAAGTGTTGATACCAAAAGGGTAATAGTGCCTTCAGCTGAAGTAGGCAAGTTTGGAAGAGTGATTAAAGAGATTAGGAAAAGATATGAAAGAGATAATGAGTGAAATTTTAGACTAATTGAGTTAAAGATGATTCTGGGACATCCAGTTTAAATTTAATATTTACTAAATTTTAGAAGTTTTGAATTAGCTTTCGTTATAGCTGAATTGATAGCTTTATGTTTATAGCATTTCTATTTTTTTTTTTAGATGTCTTAGGTTTTATCTTTTGCTATGTATTTGTTACAGGTATTCAGTGAATCATAACTGATTTAAAAGGTAATTCCTTCACCTCTTTCCCTGAAATGCCTTGTTGAGTACCAACAAGAAACATAGGTCAGAGCTGGTGGGACCAAGAGTCATGTATTTCAACCTTCTTATTTTACACATGAATTTAGAACTAAAAAAATTTTCCATAAAAACTCTCTCCCTGTTAAGATGAGGAAGCTGAGGCACATAGAGATTAAATGCCTTGCCCAAGAGCACACAGGTAGTACTGAACAGGAATTTGAACTCAGATTCTCTAACTTCACATGTTGTACACCACACCACTAGATTTTTAATTGGGTAGGATGTTGGACTATATGACTTTAAAGTTCTCTTTGAACTCTATTTCTATGTTAAAATAATTTTGTATTTCTTTATAACCTTTTTAGTACATGTATAATTGAATTTTAATTATATTATTTATTATCCTAGTATTTTCCAAATCCAGCCTGCAACTATACCCTATTTCATATATGGTAGGCATCTTAACTTGGAGGAAAAGATTGGCTTTATTAATGTCATTTAATTGTACATTGGTAATCAGGAATGTACCTTAAAAGATTATCTTGACTAATTTCACAATTTTGTAAATAAGGAAACTTTGGCTTAGAAATAGATAATTAATGAGTTGCAAAGCTAATCTTCTGGCTCCTAGGTTAATGCTTTTTTTTTTTCTTGCTCTTTTTTGGAGGGGGGAAGGTAAGGCAGTTGGGGTTAAGTGACTTGCCCAAGGTCACATGGCTAGTTTTTTTTTGTGTGTGCTAAGTGTCTGAGGCTGGATTTGAACTCAGGTCCTCCTGACTTCAGGGCTGGTGCTCTATTCACTGTGCCACCTAGTCGCCCTGGTCAATGCTTTTGAAAACAAGGCAGTTCATATCTCAGATATATATACTCTCAATTGCACATTTTTGCAGTATTTAATTGTTCAGCACTTTCAAAACACGTTGTCAATTGTATTTTGCCTCATATTTTCCATCACAACTATAGCATCTATATATTAATCTGGCTATGGTGTTTGCTTTTATATTGACAGAAAAGTAGCAGTTCTGAATCGTTAAGTGACAAAGGCTCTGAACTGAAGAAGAGTTTTGATGCGGTGGTATTTGACGTTCTTAAGGTCACACCAGAAGAATATGCGGTAAGCAATGGGTTGGTGAGTTTTTCTTAGTAATGAGTTGTCTCCATAGATAAGTTTGGTTTAGGAATTGAGGGGTAAAGAAAGTAGGGACTTTGGAGCAACTAATGTTATAGATGAGCAGTCAGTATCGTTGTGGCATTTTCATAGGTGTTGGTGTGGATATCTTTATTGTAAAATAATTTTGTCAATCTTGTTTTTAATTTTCTTGATTTCTGAATATATTTGTCCCCCTACTACCCTTCCAGCCAATTCTTTAAAAAAAAAATCTTTAAAAAGCAGATTCATTTAGCCTCTGTACCACCCCTGCTTCCCCCAACACATACACCTCTGCAAAAAGAAGAGGGGACATTTAATTCCCTGTCCATCAGTCCTGGCCACACTGGGTGGGAACTTGGCCAAGGATTAGGTGTGCTCTTAAAGGGTACCAGTAGAAACAGCATAGAGTGTATGTGAGTGAGTGTGTTGTCCTTAGAATCAAAAAAATCTAAGTTCAAGTCCTGTCATTGACACTTAATATCTGTGCAACCCTGGGCAAGTCATTGTAACCTCTCTCAGCCTCAGTTTTCCCCAACTGCAAAATTAGGATAATAATAATAGCACCTATTTCACAAAGTTGTTATGAAGATCAAATTAGATTTTATATTTCATATGAATGTATGCTATAATTATTATATATGGAGTCAGAGGACATGGTTCTGAATCATGGCTCAATCACTTAATTATGTCTGACTAACTGAAAGGGGAGGTATGAGGAGCAAAGAACTCTTCATCCTGCCTAGGCCCTATTTCCAAGAACACTGCACTCATTATACTTTAAACCCAAACTAACACTACTTTTGGATCATTGAGCAAGGCTTTGTGGAGAAAGCATGCTGTTCAAGACAATCCTGGGAAAAAAATTATTTTGTATCATGGGTCTTCATTGTGAAATTTGTTAGTATTATCATAAGAGGAAAGAAACCTTACTGGCTTCATATGTACTACCTGTATTATGCCTGTATCACCAACCCCCCTTTATACCTTAGCCCCCAGAAAATCAGTAACATGCTCATACCACTCCTATCCTTAAAATTTTTTCAGTTGACCCTTCCCTCTTCACAAACTATTGTCCTGTGTCTCTCTTCCTTTTATTGGCCAAACTCCTAGAAAAAGCTCTCTGAATTTGTATTCACTTCTCCTTTCATTCATTCCCCAGTCCTTTGTATTCTGGTTTCTGATCTCATCATTCAACTGAAACTTTTCTCTCTAAATTTATCTATCAACACTTAATTGTCAGATACAATAACCTGTTTTCAATCTTCATCGTTTTTGACCTTTCCACTATATTTAGCACTATTTACCCTCCCATTGCCCGCCCGCCCCCTTCTCCTGGTACTCTTCTCTAAGTTTTTATTACAGTTCTCTCCCTTATTTCTTCTCCTAACCATCTGACTTTTTTGCTGGCTTATCATCAGTATCATATTCTCTAACTTTGTGTGTACCTCAAGGCTTTTCTTGGGCTCTCTCTTTTCTCTCTTCTCATAATCTTCCATGAGTTTAATTATCAACTTTCTGCATATGACTCTTAGATCTATGTAACTTTGTATCCATACCCATGCTGTCTCTTGAGAACTGCCTATTAGGCATTTCAAACTGGATATCCCAGAAACATGTCAAAGCTCAACATATCTAGAATAGTGTTGCTCATTGTTTTTCCTCCGAAATCATATCTTATATTTAACCTTCCTATTTATGTTAAGGGAACCACCTTTATTCCATTATCCTAGGTTTATAACCTTAGCATTATCTTGTAGTTCTCACTCTCTTCCTCCACATATCCAGACATTTGTTAGATCTTGCAATTTCTACCCCCACATTTTGGATATCTGCCTCCCACAGGCCAATTCAGGCCTTCTCCAACTCTTGCCTGGACTATGCCAATGGCCTCCTAATCTTCTTGCTTAAAGTCCATCTCCACTCCCACTTCATCCTCTAAACCTTCTAAAGTACATTTCCTTAAGCGGAGATCTGACCTTATCTCGCCCCTACTCAATAAAATCTACTGGTTCAATATTGCATCTAAGAACAAATACACACACACACAGTGAGTGTGTTTGGCTTTTAAAACCCAAACTTGGCCCCAACCTGTGTTTCTAGTTTCATGATAAAGTAGTTTCCTTCCCATTCTCTTGTGTTCTGGCCAAAGTATTCTTCTCTGTGCTTCTTTCACAGGACACTGCATCTCCCACTTTCATGCCTTTGCACTGACTGCCTTCCATGCCTCCAGTGCTCTTTTTTCTTACCTCTGCTTCATAGAATCCCTTTTCTCCTTCAAGACTAGCCTGCAAAAATCTTCCACATGAAGCCTTTCCTCATTCATTGCTCCTCCCATCCCAACTGCTAGTACTTTCCCCAAACTACTTTGTATTTAGTTTTGTTGTTGTTCATTTGTTTTTCATTCATGTCTGACTTTGTGTAATCCCATTTCGGTTTTTCTTGGCAAAGATATTGGAATGGTTTGCCATTTCCTTCTCCAGCACATTTTACAGATGCGGAAACCATTGTCACACAGCTAGTAAGTGTCTGATACTAGATTTGAACTTAGGTCTTCTTGACTCCAAGGCTGGTGCTCTATCCATTGCACCACCTATCGACTGTATTTAATTACTTTTTGTTTATTCTGAGTATGTTTATATATGTACTTTTTGTCTCTCTTACTCAAATGTAAGCTTCTTGAGAGTTTCATTTGTTTTGGAATTCCCAGCATTTTGCACATCTTCTACAATGCCTGGAACATAGTAGGTGTTTAGTAAATGCTTATTGGTTTGGTTTTTTTTTTTTTGTTATTACTTACATGTTCTGTTCAGTGATCTGCTTTTCTATTTCTTCCATAATTTGTTTAGCCATTCTGATGGAATCCATTTTATTTCAAGTGTTTTGTTACTAGGAGAGTGCTGATTTAAAAAAAATTATTATTTTAATGTGAAATTTCATGCCCTGTGGTGTGATTTTTGGTTCAAAGGGTCTTTTCCTCTTGTTGCAGTTTCAGTTATATTTATATTGCATTATTTGTGGATTTGAAGTGAATTTGGGGAGTTAGGTTTGCACCCAACATATTCTGCCATTTTGCTTGTAACTTCTTTTCCTGGTAAGATTACACAAATTAATTTATATTCCAAATCAGTGTCCCTTGGCTGCCAACACATCAGATGTTTGCTGGACTAGGTGGGTTCTAAGTAAGCTTTTTTAGTCTTCTCTTTGTGGTAATTAATTTTTGTTAAACTTCTTTAGGAAATCATGACGTCCTAAGTCTGTTTATTTATCCATTTCCCAATTTTAGGCATCAGTAGCTTTGTATACATTAGGTTGGAGTTGTTTTAGTTACCATTTATTGTTTAGTCATGTCCAACTCTTCATAACTCTGTTTGGAGTTTTATTGGCAAAGATACTGGAATAGTTTGTCATTTCCTTCTCCTTTAGTTACCTTATCTTACTAATTTTTATTCTTACTTTTCATTCATTTTGATTTTTTTTAACATGTTGATGGTATACCTACAAGCTCATCAAATTGAGGGATGACTGTCTTCTAATTTGGTTAAAAGTATACAGTTGAGGGACGGCCAGGTAGCACAGCGAGTAAGAGCACTGGCTCCAGTGTTGAGAAGACCTGGAGATTGAATCCCAGGATCAGACACTTAGCACCCACCCAGAAATACCTGGCCGTGTAACCTTGAGCAAGTTACTTAACCCCAGTAACTTAGGGGCGGCCAGGTGGCTCAGCAAGTAAGAGCACCGGCTCCAGTGTCAGGATGACCTGGATCAAATCCGGGCTCAGATACTCAGCACCACACCCAGAAATAATAACTGGCCATGTAACCTTGAGCAAGTTACTTAACCCCAGTAACTTAGGGGCGGCCAGGTGGCTCAGCGAGTAAGAGCACTGGCTCCAGTGTCAGGATGACCTGGATCAAATCCGGGCTCAGATACTCAGCACCACACCCAGAAATAATAACTGGCCGTGTAACCTTGAGCAAGTTACTTAACCCTGATTGCTTAAAAAAAAAAAGTATACAGTTGCAGTTTTTGTGATACACTTAATATCCATTTACTTCATTCTTTAGGCAAATATTCATAATATATAAATATGAGGCTTCTTTGTAGTTTATAAATAAGCCTTTGACTTTATGTTTCATATTCTTGAATTGTATTTTTGAACACTTTTTGCCATCTTGCCTTAGTTCACCTGTACATTAAAGTCTCTGAGTCTCAAAGCATATGTTGATTTAATTTGGATATTTTTATTGAGATTTCTTCTAAATGCATCCTTTGCATAGATGTTAGAGCCTAAGCTCCAGTTATTTTCAAAGTTATCTTTTTTTGCAGACACTTCTCTTGAGCAAGATGAGATAACCACATAGTAGCTAGGTGGCACAGTTGAGCACTAGACCCGGAGTCAGTAAGACCTGAGGCCAAATGCAGCCTCAGACACATTAGCTGGATGATCTGGTTAAATACTAATTAATCTATGAAATTATTAAATGGGGCAGGCATTTCTAGTTTTTTGGATACTTGCTGGGAAAGACCATGATGGCAGCAGGAAATGGGACTGCAATCACACTTTTAATAAGACACAGAGGATGTAGGGAAGAACAGCACAGAAAGGGGCAAAAAAGGTAGACAGGCAGATAACGTGGGGACAGAGATAGGGTGGTTGAGGAAGGAAAAGGATGAGGAGGATTGGAAGCACAGAGAATCCCTCAGATAGCTATAGATTGAAGTTGGGAGCACTTGGAAGCATGGGTCCAATGGACATGGAAGAGGGACAGGAGTTGGAAGTCTCATTTTTATAGGGTTTTTGGGGGAATGGACTAAGCCCTTATCTGTCCCACAATAGGTTCAGTTCATTAATATATCCAAATCATCTCAAATTTGTTGGTAAAACTTTAAAGTTAGCATGTCTACATTAACTCAAAATTATCAGTAATCTTTGGTGTTCTGCTGGTCTTACTGTGGATTTCTGGGACTTAAACTGGGATTTATCATGTCATAGGACTAAAAGGCCCTGACAGCAAAGCATGAATGGCTTCTCCTAATTTAGTACATAGTCCCAGGATGTGATTTTTTTGTTTAATATATTATAGAGTTTGCAACTTATGATCCTTTGATCTTTGGGACTTCTAGATTCCCCTTTGTAGTCTTACTTGCTTCTATTGCTATTTTTATACTGGCCACTTAGGAACTTAACTCTACTGACTAGAAGTGAAAGGAGGGTGGTTGGGGGATCAGAACAAGATACAGTTTTAATAGACCTGAGGAAGGCGCTTAACTTCTGTTACCTTCTATCTACTCAGTTTCTTCATCTGGAATATGGGGATAATAATAGTACCTACCTTGTTCCAGGTATGAGTGAGGATAAAATAAGATAATTGTAAAGTGCTTTCCAAACCTTAAAGCACTCCTACCAACTGTATTGCTAGTAGCTATGCTACTAGCTATTACTACTAATTAGCCTCTGAAATGATTTTTTTTTTGCCTTTGGACCTGTGATAAAGCCAGCTCTGCCAGCTTCTTTCCTTTTCCAAGGGAAGCAGTAACTTTCATTTGCCTTCTGGTTTCATTTCTGATGAAGCTATGCCAGCTTGAAGGAAATTAGAGATGTTTGACCTAAAGAAAAAGAGACTCAAGGAGATGAAAGCTCTCTTCAGATATCTGAAACATTATCAGATGCATTAAACTCGTTCTCTCTGGATCAAAAAGGCAAAAGTAGGAGTAAAAAATAATCAAGTTTAGGCTTCAGTTAAGGAAAAACTTACAAATAATTAGAATCTCCTAAAGTGGAATAAATTGTCTTGGGGTATAGTGGGAGGAATGCTTCTAGCATGTTGGGTGAATCCCCCCTGTGTTGAGTTTATGAGAGGACACGAAAAAGAATCCTATGAGAAGGGACAGACATCAGATGTCATGGTATCTGCAGTATTAAAGGAAACATCCAAATTGACAAGATCCTAGACCTATTTTACCATTTAATTTTTGGGTATTTAATTTTTAACAGATTTTTTAAAAATAGAATTTTAAATTTCCTATACCTTTTAGTCAGTGATGTGACTCTCAAAGCAGGCATAATGGATTAGTTGTTAGTTGATGAATCTCATTTGACTTTTTTCTTTCGGGAGTAGTAGCATACCATCCCTGGCTTCAATTCTTTTGGAAATTTTCACTATTTGCAAATTCCTCAGAGACAAATCAAATGCTTCTTCATTTTGATGTTGAGCCTTTCCAGCCATTCTTTCCAACCTGATTTTCTTTAGAGCTAGATTTCCACTCACTGATATGGAACATCTTGTACTGAGGTAGCTCCATTGTCATCGTTAATGAGGACCCATTACTATGGAAACAAACCTCTTCCAGGTCTAGTCTATTTGGTGCCCTTATTTCAAGTTCATCTTTAATATTCTTGAGTTGATCAGATTTAATTAAGTCATACACCAGGTCTTTTGAAGGCTTGGTTTCTCCTTTACTGTTTTTCAGCTTTATTAAGTTATATTTGTAAAGTGACATTTTATAGTCCTGGCAAGAAGATCAAGTGTTTGTTAGCTGAAGTATTTCCTCTGTTATATCTAGGTCTTAGCATTGAGACTTTTGTATCCATTAAGTCAACAAATTAAGGCACATTTTTATTAAGCATCTGCTATGTACTAGGCATTGTGCTGTGCACTAGGGATACAAAGTAAGATGTGTTCCATCCCCTTAAAAGGAGCAGTCTACTGGAAAAGAGAGCACACAAACAAGTATGTACATGTAAGAAATAACATGGGAAAAGGGGGAGGTAATTTCAGAGATAAGGCATCAATAATGGGGTAGAGGAATGGGGTAGCTAAGAAAGGTGTCTGACTGAGGGCGGGATTTAAGCTAAATTTGAAGAAAGCCTAGAAAGGGGAAGAGCATTCCAGGCATGTAGGACAGACTGAAAAAGTGTAGAGTCTGGAGATTGCATGTTATGTTTGAGGAACAGCAAGAGGGCCAGTGGAATTGGGTGTTAGAATATATGGAAGGACAAAGTGTAAGAAGACTGGAAAGGCAAAGGGGCTAAGTTGTGAAGGGGCTTTAAAAACTAAATAGTTATATTTCTGTATGATCCTAGGAGTAATAAGGAGCCACTGGATTTACGGAGTAAGGGTCATGAATGACATGGTTAGATTAGCACTTGAAGGAGATTACTTTGACAACTGAGTGGAGGAACCTACTAGGAGACTGTTGCCAGTTCAGTCATGAGGTGATAAGGATCTTCCCTTGGGTGGATACTAAATGAGCAGAGAGAAATGTTGGAGAAGGGGGATGTATACAGGAGATTTTAAGAGGATAGTTGATGGGAATTGGCAACAGATTGGATATGGGAGGTGACTGACACTGAGTTTTGGGGTACTTTTTTTTTCTTAATGCCTCCTCTGTCCCTAGAACAATGACTTTCATTTTCTTTGATACAGGTATATTATCAGTGAGCCTTGATTACAGTTTATCTTTTGGCCCACAGATGGAATAAGGGTTGGGGTGGTGGTAGTAATCGGATTCTCTTGGTTTGGCAGGAATGTGGTTGAGAGAGTTAAAATTGGTGCATTTTTGAGAGCTGACTTGAGGTGCCATTAGCTGAACGAGGATCAGTGAAAGACAGGTACGATGTATATGGTATTCTTCCCTGGGGAAGGAAAAGTTGCTGAGATAATTCCTGTGTAAGCCAGTAGGTGGCAGGTCAGCCTAAGCCATCTTTTTCCTGTCTAGGGCAGCATGGTAGAAAAAGAAACAAAATGGATAAGAGATGGGAAAACAATATGGCTATTTATCTATGGGACATTGACATTTTGAGCATTTATGGGAGTGTTTGTATTGACATGAGGTGAGAAAGTGTTAATGATCTTATACAATTTGAAGAAGCCCTTCCATTTTTCTATAATAATTTTGGAAATCTGTGGTTCTGTGAAATATATTTACTAATAGTATTTGATTAGGTGAATGCCAGAATTTTTAACAAAATTAATAGAAAATTCCATAAATCTTCTTGTAGGCATTGCCATAGGAGTGATCTTTTTCAGTACATTTGTCAGTTAGTGGCAAATGGCTTTGTATACGTCTTGTCAAGATAGGAATCAGTTTATTTCCCAGTCATTACTTAGCCCAGTTCTTGCATACTTCATATGCCTACGAGTAAATATTCTTTCGGTGATTGATATTGCCTGTGGTTTCTCAGTTTTGACAGTTGAGGAAGAGTTTTGTTGATCATATCCATAGAAATCATTCTTCCCCTCCCACTACCTCCCATGAAAACAGGAGAGAGAGGGAGGTAATGGGGGCAGGGGGAGAGAAGACTAAATGTCATTAGACACATTGAGGCATTTTAAAAATGAAACTTTTACAGAACTATTTTATATTTTCTTAAAAAAATTGTAACTGTATAGTGACCTACAATTTAGAAATAAAGGTTGATTATTATAAGGCATCACCTTTTTCTAAATTATAAATACATTTTAGTCCAAAATTTGTAAAAGACTATACATACGCAGTTTTACATGTAGATAAATATTAGTATTTGTGGTTTTGTGCTGTGAGATACTGATTTTGGAAGGTCAAAAAATAACCTATCTCTTTTGTTGGGTGGGGGTGGGGAGGGAGGTTTTCAGCACTACCAATAATAATTTTGGTAGTGTATGTATTTTAAATAGTCCTGCATACTGTTTTCCACAGATGTGACAAAAGGAATTAGAGAAGGCAATTGCCATTTTGGTCAATCATTGGAACTTATACTATATAGTGCCTCTTCTTTTGGCAGGAAAGCAAAATTATTGAAGTGGGAGCAATAACTCTCTTCCTGAATGTAACAGTAAGGGCGTTTGAAGATCTTTCCTGCCCTTTAATAAGCCTCAAAACAAGAGAAGCTCGATTAGGGGAGACTTGTTTTTCAGGAAGGCACACCTTTGTTACTTTGTAATTAGGCAGTGGGTCCCAAAGGTTGTGATGTCTTCTGACCCTGGAGAAGGCTCTATATGTACCATGACATGAGGTTTTGCTTTTGGACTCACTTGTGGGAAGAGTTGTGTGATTTGGCCAGATGAGATTCTGGGCAGCTGTTGAGTACCCCCTCCCCCTCTGAAAACCCAGATGTTGGTGCTTGTCTCTCTGGCAACTAACTGTATAGGTAGGTGATGGTCAGACAACTAGAAGCCCTGTCTGTTGAGTTGTGTTATTTTCTCTTTTCATTATATTTTTTGTCTGCTTATAATTTCTGTTTGTATTTTCTGAAGTTCAGGGTGCTGACTTTTCCCCCTGAACTAGGTAACTGATATATATGTTTGATTAAAGTAAGATTGTTAACCCCTTTTGAGTTGCTTTCCTTTAGAAAAACAGATCAAAGAACCTGTGTTAGTAGCCATCCTGGGTATGCTGGGGTGCTTGCTGCTACTCTGCGACCCAGAACATATGAGTAATGGACATGCACCAGGAGTCGTATCTTAACTTGAAGTTATGCAAAAATTTTAATGGGAGTCTTTATAAAGAATATTATAATGTATATGAATTGATATTAATTGCAAGGTGTCAGATTTTTTGTTCCTTCTCCAAATTAAGTAGAAACTTTTATCTTTGTCAAATATATAGTGTTCAGGGCATTGTAGTATAGTAGTCATAAAAAAACCACTAGTCTATGAATTGGAACATAGGGAATCTGTTCTTGAGTATTCCACTAATTTATGTGATCAAGACTGAGTCCATTTCTCTCATTAAATGGGCATTATTATATTTCATAGGAATACTTTAAAAATTAATTAGGTTATATTGAAATGGAATGATTATATTTTATGAAAAAATTTGCTTTCAAATTTGAAGTGTATATGCATACGTGTATATATTGTAGGTTTATGTAAATTCCTTGTAATATTCTTTATAGATGAAAAAATTCTGACAGAGTATTTTGAAGTATTGCAAATGTGATTTTAACAAAATCATGCAAATAAGCCTGATAAATTATGTTATATGAGATCACAGAATATTAATTTTTAATATAATTTATTATTCTTCATTTCAGGGTCAGATAACATTAATGGATGTCCCAGTATTTAAAGCTATTCAACCAGATGTGAGTAATACTTTGACTTTATCTCTCACATTTAAAACAACTAAATATATTGCATTAATTTAAGTGTTTGTAGAGATGTGAAATAAAATTACTTTTTATGAATTTGGGACTACAAAAGCATCATGTGTTCTTAATGTGATGAAAGCTTACAAAATTGTGCTGACAGAATTTTAGAACTGGAAAGGATCTTGGGAACAATCCCATCTCCCTCATTTCATAAATGAAGAAATTAAGGGGAGAGACTAGGTGGCTCAGTGAATAGAGCACCAGCCCTGGAGTCAGGAGGACCTGAGTTCAAATCCTGCCTCAGACACTTGACACACTTACTAGCCGTGTGAGCTTGGGCAAGTCACTTAACCCCAATTGCCTTCCAAAAAGAAAAAAAAGAAAAAATTAAGGATTTGAGAGATTAATATGATTTCTACTATTGCTGAATATGGTGACCATTAAGAATGTGTACTTAGATTTTCATCTCCATGAATGTGGGATTTAGCAAATACAATTAGAGACCAGAGAAGTTAAGTGATTTACTTAGGGTAACATGGTTTGAAGGGAGTCACAGACCCTTCTGGCTACAAGGCCAACTTTGTATTTACTAAGCCACATTGTCTCTCAGAAGGTCGATAGTAATGGATATAAGCACTTTCTTGGAACAGAAAATAAGAAATATGAAAAAGCATACATACATTATATTGGAAAATTCTTCAAAGGAAGGAATATTTGAATATATTTAAAGTATCTGGTATAGGTTTGTTGGTTTAGACTCACCACACAGTGTAGAGGGAAAAAAAGATTTGGTTAAAGAAAGCCTAAGATCTAATGATTATACAATATAAAGTCTAGCTAAGGATAACAAGATGAATCATTGATGTAACTTTACAAAAGTATATGTTGATAATATGTTCCCTCATACACGTGAATTGGTTCAGTGGCACTTCAGAAAAAAGTTAGGATCTTCTCTTCTGCAGTGGAAAAAGATCAGTTCAGTTAGCAATCATTTGTTAACTGCTTACTCTGTAAAGGTACTATGCTAGTCACTAGAAATACAAAGACAAAAGCAAAACTCTCCTGTCCTTTAAGGAGCTTAACATTGTAATGAGTAGATTATGTAAAAATAGAGGTATATAGAAAACATATCCAAATCAGGCAGAAGATAATCTTGGAGAGCAAGGCACTAGTAACTGGGGGGAACAGTAAAGGCATCATGGAGAAGGTGGCAGCATTTAAACTGAGCCCTAAAGGAAATAAAGGAGAAGAGGAGAGACTGGAAGCAAGGAGATCATTTCGGTTATTGCACTAGTCTAGATAAAGCAATCTCCAAGCTTTTTTGTTTATGTGCCCTGATCAATAGCAATAACAAAAAATTTGCATGCACCTTTAATATATGTATGTTTATTTACATATAAGTTATATGTTTTCACTATTCATACTAATAACATTATAAAACTTAAACAAAATTAGAAATTCACAAAGGATGAGATAAAAGTGAAATGATATTTAACACAAGTCATTTGGGAATAAATGGAGTTGGTTGAATGGACAGGTGATCTTGTCAGACCCGTGCTTTAGGAAAACACATTGACAGCTGTGTGCAGGATGAATCAGAGAAGCAAATAGGAGGTAAGGAGACCAATTTTGAGGCAGTTATTCAGGTGAGAGGTAATAAGGCCCTGAACTGGGGCAGGGGGCATATGAATAGAGATGAGAAATGTGAGAGATATTCTGGAGGTAAAAATAATGAAAGTTTGGTAACTGATTGGATATGTAAGTAAGTAAGATGTAGTAAGCATTAATAAAGTACTTACTATGTGCCTCATGGTTTGTTTGGTTTTTTGGCCTTTTGGAGGGGGGAATGCAGGACAGTTAGAGTCAAGTGACTTGCCCAAGGTCACATGGCTAGTAAGTGTTGAGTCTGAGGCCAGATTTGAACTCAGGTCCTCCTGACTCCAGGGAGGTGTTCTATTCACTGTGCCACCTAGTCACCCCAAGCGTTCACATTTCTATTGGAGGTGATGATAAAGAAATAACCAGGTATGTGAATGATATTTACGGAATAGGAGAAAGTAATTTCAGAGAGGAATGCAGTGGAGGGACCAGAAGTTGGTATTTGAGTTGAGTCTGAAAGGAAACCAGAAAAACTAAGAAGCAGAGGTGAAGAGGGGAGAAGATTCCAGGCATGGGAGGCAGACAGTAAGGAATAATAAACAGGTCAGTGGATAATAAAATGGAGTGAGGAGAGAGGAGGCAAGAAGATCACTTAAATGTATTGCAATAGTCCAAGTGAGTGACAATTAAAGCCTGAGCTAGGATAATTATAATTGGAGTAGAGAGAAGAGATGTGAGAGATATTAATGAAGATGTGGAATGAATATGATTTTAGGAGTTAAGGATAAATAAAGGTTGTGAACCTGAGTGACTAGGAGAATAGTGTTACATTTGACAGTAATAAGAATGTCTGAATTGAAGAAATCAGGGTTTTGGGAAAAGGATAATGAGGTTTATTTGGACATTGTGATTTTGAGATGACAGTGGAATATCCAGTTCAAAAGGAAGTCGGTAATATACAACATTAACTCATGAGAGATACTAGTTCTGGATATATACATCTGGAAATATCTACATAGAGATGACAGTTGAACCCATGTGAGCAAATGAGATAAGTAGAGAGGGTGAAGATAAGGCCCAGGACAGAACCTTTAGACAGAACCCATGATTAGAGGACATGACATGGCTGATGACCTAGCACAGGGTGGAGAATCTGCAACTTCAAAGCCATATGTGGCCCTCTAAGTCCTCAAGTGTGTCCCTTTGACTCAATCCAAACTTCACAGAACAAATCCCCTTAATAAAAGGATTTGTTCTGTAAAACTTAGACTCAGCCAAAAGGCCACCTCCAAGGACTTAGAAGGCCACATGTGGCCCCGAGGCCACAGGTTTCCCACCCCTGATCTAGCAAAAGAGACAAAGAATAATGGTGAGATCAATTGGAGGAGAACGAACACAGCAAAGAGTTTTGTGGAAAATCTAGAGAAGAAGAGAATATCCCGGAGAAGATTATCAGCATTGTCAAGAAGGGTGAGAATTGAGAAAGTACTATTAAATTTGGTGACCAAAAGATTGCTGGTTTTGGAGAGGTCAGTTTAAATTAAAGGATGAGATCAGAAACCAGATTTTAGAGGATGGAGTAAGAATCAAGAGTTGAAGATGACACCAAGGTTGCAAATCTGGGAGTCTAGAAGGATGGTGGTAAGTCAACAGTAATAAGCAAATTTGGAAGACAAATGAGTTTAGGAAGAACTTTTGATATTAATTGTCACCCATCCATGTCTGAACATCCTGTGTAACTGTCCCACTGAAAATGTGGTGGAGTGAGGAGGCTGACCCTGTGACTATTGACTACTCAAGAGCACAGCCAGCCAAACGAGATTCTCCTATAGCTATAAGGTGATCTGAGGGGCTAGGGAGAGAGGAGATTTTCCTTAGGCACCTGTATAAATGAGGGGCCCATGATGGGATTGGGGTGGGGTGGTTGTTTTCAAGACAAGTCATGATGTAGATTGTGTAGGGAGGGCAGGACTACAACTCATCTATCTTTTTTTTTAATAGTTCATAACATTTATTCTCCTCCAAGGCAGGTATTAAGGCCACTGCGCACACTCACAATTGTCTCTGTTTCTTGAATGCCCATAGTTTACTCTCTGATCCCTCAGGGGAAATGGGAGGCGTTGAGCCCAGCATCTGCCTAGGGCACACCTTCTCTTCTATCCTCTTCCTCCACCTTAGTGAGGCCACTCTGGTCCAATACTGCCACCTATTGCCAATTGTGGATCTGGCTTATTAATTCAGGTTACTTTGGTGCTTCAGGTTCAGATAGGAATAGAAATAGGGGCTTCTCATGCTTCTCTTGCTTCTTGTATCTGAATGTCAAATTTTCTATTCAACTCTGGTTTTTTCAGCAAGAATGCTTGAAAGTCCTGTATTCCACTCAATGACCATATTTTCCCCTGAAATATGATACTCAGTTTTGCTGGGTAGGTGACTCTTGATTTTAATCCTAGCTCCTTTGATCTCTGGAATATCATATTCCAAGCCCTTTGATCCCTCAGTGTAGAAGCTGCCAGATCCTGGGTTATCCTGATTGTGTTTCCACAATATTCAAATTGTTTCTTCCTGGCTGCTTGTAATATTCTCTCCTTAATCTGGGAATTCCAGAACCTGGCTATAATATTCCTAGGAGTTTTCTTTTGGGATCTTTTTCAGGAGGTGATTGGCGGATTCTTTCAACCTCTATTTTGCCCTCTGGTTCTAAAACATCAGGGCAGTTTTCCTTGAGAACTTCCTAGAGGATGATTTCTAGGTTCTTACTTTGATCCTGGCTTTCAGGTAGTCCAATAATTTTTAAATTATCTCTCCTGGATCTATTTTCCAGGTCAGTGGTTTTTCCAATGAGATATTTCACATTGCCTTCTATTCTTTCATTTGTTTGAATCTGTTTAACAGTACCTTGATTTCTCATAAAGTCATTAGCTTCCATTTGCTCCAATCTAATTCTCAAGGAATGATTCTCCGCAGTGAGCTTTTGAGATTTTTTTCCATCTGGCAAATTCGGCTTTTTAAAAGGCATTCTTCTCCTCATTGCCTTTTTGAGCCTCTTTTGCCATTTGAGTTAGTCTATTTTTTTAAGGTGTGATTTTCCTCAGTCAGGTTGTTAACTCTCATTTCATAATTTTCTTGCATCGTTCTCATTTCTCTTCCCAATTTTTCTTCTACTTCTCCTATCTGCTTCTTAAGGTCCTCTATGGCCTATAACCAGCTCGTATTTTCCTTTGAAGTTCTGGGTGCAGGAGTTTCTGACTTCATTGCCTTCCTCCTGTTCCATGCTTTGCTCCTTTTTGTCCCCAAAATAGGAGTCTAATGTTGGAATCTTCTGTCTGCTTTGTTTCCTTTGCCTGGTCATGTCACCACTCAGTCACTTGACCCCTGGGCTTTTTGCCACAATAGGACTCTGCCACCAGACAAGGGAGCTTTTGTGCTAAACGCTGGGGTTTTCTCAGCTGCCGGAGATATTAGTTGGGTGCCCTCTCTGAAGCCTCCACACGCTCTGGCAAACTGGACACACACCCCAGGACCTCCACCCAAGACTACAATCCAGATCCAAGCAGATTAAAGCAAGAAGGAGCACCCCTCAGACTGGTCGCATGGTCCCCCTACACTCTGCAGACTAGGAGCTGAAGCTGCCACATGGTGCTGGCTGGCTGTGCCAGGTGTCTCAGCGGCTTCTAGCCCCAGGGGCAAAAGCCAAGGCACTCCCACTTACTGGGTCCCAGACTGCACTAACCTCTCACTTTGTCCTTAGCATCTATGTGTTGATAATTCTGGATCACCACAGCGGGGCTAAAACCTCCGGCTCACGCGGGCCTGGGCTCAGCTCCCAGAGCACTGCACTGGCCGATTCCTGCCAGGCTGCCCTCAGCGGGAAGTTAGCTTCTTTGTGTCATTTTGTGAGTTATGCCGCTCCAAAGTTTGTTCAGAGTCCCCTTTGTCATCGATTGGGGAAGGTGGAAGCCAGAGCCGCTCAGAGGTCCTGCTTCTATTCCGCCATCTTGACTTCATCTTACTATCTTTAATAGATTTTTTTTTTTGGAGGACAATTGGGGTTAAGTGACTTGCCCAAGGTTGTGTTAAGTGTCTGAGGCCAGATTTGAACTTAGGTCCTCCTGACTCCATGGCCAGTGCTCTATTCACTGTGCTACCTAGCCACCCCATCTTAGTATCTTTAGATCATTTCGTCACACACCTTTTGGGATCATGTTACAGTCCCTCACTTTGGAGACCAGTTGTTCCTAAGTAGAGTCTGTTCTTTGATTCTCCTTTTACTCCTAGGTTAAACATGAAATAAAAGAAGCCACCAGAAAGTAATATTTTGTACTTGGCATCCCTCACTAGCCTCAAGTCATCCTAAATTTTAGTACTCCTGACACTTTTTTGAAATAAGACTGTGCCACACTATTTTACTCATCTTCTGTTACCTGGTCTTGCTTTCATCTTCTATATATTTCTTTTTTAAATCTATGTTTATTATATTCAGATACATCACATTTTGGATATAACATTTTTTTTTCTCCTCAGTGGAATTTTCTTTTGTAGCTCAAAATTTCATTCTTGAGCCACTCCTATCCCTCTTGGGTTGACTTCTTTAAAATTTTAGTCCGTGAGATCCTACCTATTTTTCCTCTAAACTTTTGAAGTCTGCTTTCCCAAAATCTAAGTTTTATGTCACATTATTCCAAATTTCCTTTTCTTTTCCCTCACAACTCAAGAAAGGAATGAAATGTTCCCTTCCCCTCCAATACCCCCCACCACAGCATTCCCATTATTTCTACCTCTGTTCCTACCTGTTTTGGAGAATTATCCACAATAAAATGTTCTTTTCTTGTTTTTTTCACCTTTTGAAGAATGAATTTATTTCTAAGATAAATATTTAGTCAACAGTCATTTATTGTGCTTTCTATATTTGTGCCAGGCTTTGTTAAGTTCTGGCAATGCAGAGGAAGGCTAAAAATGTGGTAGTTACCCTCACAGAAAACCTTCCCATTATAGTAGGGGAGACAGGCTTCAAATAACTATATACCTGTTAGGTATTTATAATATAATTAGAAGGTAATTTCAGAAGGCACTATTAGGAAGGAATAAGGAGGTGGCAACTCAGAATGGCCTCCTGAATCTTGAATGAAGCTAAGAAGCTGTGGTGAGGAAGGGGAACATTCCAGACCTTTCCTTCTAGCCAGTGCAAAGGACCAGAGTTATATGTTGTATGTGAAGAGCAGCATGTAGGCTAGTAGAACACAGAAGATACCAGAACTATGAGAAGGAACTGGGCATAGGGAAGCTGAGGCCGGTGGATCAGTTGAGTTTAGGAGTTCTGAACTGCAGTAGGAATAAAGCTGGTCCAGTACCAATATGGTGAGTCTTGGAAGTGGAGGGCCAAGAAGAAACAAACTGGCCAGTGTCCAAAATGGAATAGGACAAAGCTCCCATGGCTGGCAGTATTGGAATTGGGGATATGACTAGTACTTTCAACTTGACCAAAATAGGGAGACCCAGTCTTACTCTGTATTTGTCCTTGTCTTGATATGTGCCTAGTGAAAGCAACTTGCCTCTCTGTTATTAGATTAAGAAATAGCTGTCTCAGTACAAGACCAGGGAATTACCCAGCTTGTCTCTTTCTGTTCTATTACTGAGTGATAGCTTCTGTGGCTCTTTAGCATTATTCTTTGGAGGAAAAAGTACCTTCTTTTTCCTTAGAACACATCTCCCTCTTCAGGAAGAGCCCCATTGTTTTTAAGCTTTAAGCATACAGCTATACTTTTTCCTCCCCTTCTCCATGAAACCATCTTCTCCAAAGCTTTTATGAGGGCTGTTTCCCACCCTTTACCTTAGACACCTTTGCCTCCCAAAAAAATCTGGCTTCTGTTTTCTTTAAGAAAACTTCATTCAGTCAAACCACATAGAATATAGAGAAGAATAACATGAGTATACTTGGAAGCAGCAGTCATTTTGCTGTTGTAAAAAATAAAATCATCATATACTTGATGCTAGAAGGCACATTTATTTATAGATGTGGATAGATATAGATTATCACTAAAATTCCTGAGTGGAGGGGTAAGTTGCTGGAAGGCCCATATGTGAGGAAAGAAAAAGAAAGGTTAAAAAAAAGGGGGGGGGGCCTCATTTATGGAAAAAAACCTTGAAATAATTTATTTTGTTATACCATTGCAGTGACTTGTTGACAGGTTTTATTCCTTAAAGTTTAAACAAAGCTTTAGGAATGTTCTCTCAACTTTATGTATTCCTTTTATTCAGGCTTTCATCTAAATATTATTTAAGTTCCCTAAGCCTAAGTATATCCTATGGGGATAAATAATTTAATTTAGAAAATGTACACATGCTACATTACTTTGAATTTTTATTATTTTCCACTCAGGTGTTTAATGATTAATTTAAAGTGCATAAGTAATATCCTAAACTATTTAATAATGTGCTATTGGCCCACATATGTATACATATATATGTGTATGTATGAATATGTAAAAACTAATGTAGTGCCTCAATTTCCTAATCTGTACAGTAAAGGGGTAGACTGGTTTCTGAAGTTCCTTCCTGCTCTAAATCTATAACACAATAAACTGACAACTTAAAATAATGGATTTATATTTGACAAACTGAAATGGTAATTTAGAAATAGGAAGTATAAAAAGACAAAAAGAGAGGAAATAAATATTATTTAGTATCTAGTAAAATTAGAAAATTAAAAATTCCTTTATGTTTACTGAATTCATTCATGATGATACAGTATTAAATAAATGCATTATTTTGACTTCATTTTAAATTGTGGTTGAGGGAAAACTAAAAAGGTTATATTTGGTGTGTGTGTGTGTATAATATGCATATATGTATATATACTTATATGTTGCAACCCTTTGACCCTTATTATTGTAGTAAGAATTTACTACTATGTGTAGTAGTAATCTTTTACCTATTTAATTCATATTACATCTAATTATCATTAATTTTTCAGGAGCTTTCGAGTTGTGGATGGAATAAAAAAGAGAAATACAGTTCTGCACCAAATGCAGTTGCATTCACAAGAAGATTTAATCATGTAAGGCCTGCCTAAAATGATGATACTCTTTTCAAAAATGTATTTCTTTAAGTGAAAGCTTTCATTAAGAAGTGTTAGTTGAGCTTTTCCCTAAAGTAAGCATTGTTAAAGTGGTATCTTCTTTTTACAGATTGTGCTATTTTAGCATCATCTCATTCAGAAGGCTTCCCTAGAGAAATTTAAATTGATCTGTAACAGAACCTAAAATTTTATAGAAGACAAAATGTCTTGTTTCTGTTTTCTCCTTTAGTTATAATTCTGGATATGTAAAGCTCAAATGCTATGTACATCCCAAGAATATTAAAATCTCTCATTCACTTTAATATGAAAACATTAGAATTAGATGAGACATTAGTCACACAACTAGTTAATTCAGGTGCTGGAACTAGAACCTCTGTCTACTCCTTTTAATGTAATCTCCCATTTGCATCTTTTTCTCCTCCTAGCTAGACCCTTAAGCCCTCCCACAAAATCTCCCTCCTGTGAGGAGGAACCTTAGATCCCCAATCCACTCAGACAGTCAGGACCACTAGTCCCAGTGGTGCTGGGCCAGGCTTCCCACCCTGGGGAGTGGACATGATTCTTCACACTGCAGAGCTGAGTAGGCAGTCACCAATCCAGTAAAATGGAGGACTACTAGGTCTTACTATCAGTCAGCAGGTCTCAAACTCCTACTTTTGGCCTTCAGTGACATCCTAAAGAGCCCTGGCCTTGGTTCTGTCCTGCTGCTGAACCCTTAGAACCTCCGAGGTCTTACCATCTACTCTTCAGCCAGATTGTCCTCTCTGTTTTGTATCGCCCAGTGAAAGTGTGAGTTTGTTGAGTACAGGAACAGTCTCCCCTTTCGGTTTGTGT